>NC_092733.1:19706640-19986640 GCF_047496885.1 Scyliorhinus torazame
CCAGCTCCAGCAACCCGGGGGGGCCTCCGCGCCCATTAGCGCCCCGATCATTGTGCCCCAGCATATGCCCGTGGCGCCGGCCCCCTCCACTCCTTCTGGGTGACCCAGGATCCTCAAATTGTTTCTCCTCGACCTGTTCTCCAGGTCTTCGAGTCTTCCCGCCCACGTCTTGTGTAGCGCCTCGTGCCGCTCCACTCTCACCGCCAGGCCCAAGAGCTCGTCCTCATTCTCACTCACTTTGTCCTGGATCTTCACCTCGTGGGCTTCTGGGTTGCCCCAAGTCCTTCAATTATTGCCAGCATAGGCGCCACCATCTCCTTGCGCAGCTCCTCAAAGCAGCGCTTGATGGATTCTTGCATCTCTTCTTTGTCCTCGGCCGCCGTTTATTTGGCCGTTTCGCTGCGGGTCCGGTCCATACAGGTTAGTGGGGGACCTCTCGCCTCTCTTCCCCACGGGTTGGCTGTGTGAAAAGTTCCGTTGGGGCTCTTCTATTCGAGCCCGAAAGTTCGTCTTCGCGGGGAGGCTGCCGATTCGTGCGGCTTAGCTCCGCATAGCCGCAACCGAGAGTCCTGGACTGACCTCATTAACACTACAACCCTGTATGCTTCATCCGATGCCAGTGCTTGTGTAGTTACATTGCATATGTTGTGTTGCCCTATTATGTATTTTCTTTTATCCCTTTCTTTTCATGTACTTAATGATCTGTTGAGCTGCTCGCAGAAAAATACTTTTCACTGTACCTCGGTACATGTGACAATAAACAAGTCCAATCCAGATCTGACAGCATCTGCGGAGAGAGAAACAAAGTTCTTTCGAGTCTGTATGACTTGCAATTTCCAGCATCTGCAGTATATTGCTTTTATTATAGGAGTGTTGTAGTACAGCACCTCACAACTGGCCATA
This sequence comes from Scyliorhinus torazame, assembly GCF_047496885.1. Lineage (NCBI taxonomy): Eukaryota > Metazoa > Chordata > Chondrichthyes > Carcharhiniformes > Scyliorhinidae > Scyliorhinus > Scyliorhinus torazame. The sequence goes on from NC_092733.1 coordinate 19,707,544, forward strand.
AAAATACTGTGGCTACAAGAGCAGATCAGAGACCGTAATTAACTCCTCTCCTGACTTCCCAAAGCCTGGCCACCAGCAAACAGGCACAAGTCAAGATTGTGATGGAATAATCCCCACTTGCCTGGATGAGTGCGGCTCCAACAACACTGTAGAAGCTCAACACCATCCAGGACAAAGCTGCCCACTTGATTGGCACCCGATCCATCACCTCCGATATTCACTCCCTCCACCATTGCAGCACAGTGGCAGCAGCCTCTGTAAGATGTACTGCAGCAACTCAGCGGTTTCTTTGACAGCAGTTCCAAAACAGCCTTGACCACCTAGAAGGATATGGATTCGTGGGTACATCACCACCTGATCATTCCCCCTCAGAGTCATTCACCATCCTGACTTGGAAAATATATCACCGTTCCTTCGCTGCCATTGGGTCAAAATCCTGGAACTCCTCCCAAACCTCATGGAAGTTATACCTACACCACATGGACAGCAGCAGCTCATTGTCACCTTCTCAAGGGCAATTGTAGATGGGCATCAAAAATGCAGGCCTAGCCAATGACACCCATGTCTTGTGAAATAATTAAATGAGAGATTACAAAGAACAAAGAAATGTACAGCACAGGAACAGGCCCTCCAAGCCCGTGCCGACCATGCTGCCCGACTAAACTACAATCTTCTACACTTCCTGGGTCCGTATCCCTCTATTCCCATCCTATTCATGTATTTGTCAAGATGCCCCTTAAATGTCACTATCGTCCCTGCTTCCACCACCTCCTCCGGCAGCGAGTTCCAGGCACCCACTACCCTCTGTGTATAATAAAAAAAAAACTAAAAAATAAAAATAAAAATAAAAACTTGCCTCGTACATCTACTCTAAACCTTGCCCCTCTCACCTTAAACCTATGCCCCCTAGTAATTGACCCCTCTACCCTGGGGAAAAGCCTCTGACTATCCACTCTTTCTATGGCCCTCATAATTTGTAGACCTCTATCAGGTCGCCCCTCAACCTCCTTCGTTCCAGTGAGAACAAACCGAGTTTATTCAACTGCTCCTCATAGCTAATGCCCTCCATACCAGTCAACATTCTGGTAAATCTCTTCTGCACCCTCTCTAAAGCCTCCACATCCTTCTGGTAGTGTGGCGACCAGAATTGAACACTATACTCCAAGTGTGGCCTAACTAAGGTTCTATTCAGCTGCAACATGACTTGCCAATTCTTATACTGTATACAATATACAATAATCTTATACAATAATACTGCTATTAGCAATGTCACTGAATTATTGTTCCTGCAATCATAGAAGCACTGCAGTGCAGGAAACAGCCATTCGGCCCATCAGGTCTGCACTAGCCCTCTGAAAGAGCATCCTACCTAGGCCCAATCCCCCAGCCTATCTCCGTAACCCCAAGTAGAGGCAATTTAGCAATTCATCTAACATGCATATCTTTGGACTGTGGGGGGGAAACCGGAGCATCTGGAGAAAACCCACGCAGACACTGGGAGAATGTTCAAGCTCCTCACAGACAGTCACCCGAGGTTGGAATCAAATCCGGATCTCTGAAGCTGTGAGGCAACAGTGCTAACCACTGTGCCATCCCAATGCTTCCATAAATGTCCAACTCTGGCATTTTGGTGTCTTGTAATATGTTATAGGAAACATTTCTCTTAGACTAATGTACTTTAGTGTTTTGTTGTTTGGCTGCTCCATTTCTCACTTCAGATTACTCCCACTACTGTACTTGTACCAGTGATAGATCCATCCCCACCAATATTTCACTCTTGCTGTTCCAGACACGGTCTTGCCAATATTTAATGACCGTTTTGCCATCGTTACTCCGATCTCCGTGACAGAATTGATGTAAGCTGAGTTAAAAATTAGATTTTTAGGAAGTTGGTGAGATGTTTTCATGTTAATCTTGTCACAAAAATCTGTTTCCTGTTTCTTCATTTCTGAGCATTGTGACAAAGCTGGTAAATGAAGTCCCTGAAACACATTTTTGAGATGCTCATGATTCTGTAAACATTCCATTGGCCATTTCTATCCAACAGTGCTGTCTACATGTTAGTTCTCTTGAGAGTTAACCAGTTGTGCAAAATCATACATTATTCTCACGTTTGCAATGGGCTGGCAGAAAGGAAATATGAAACTTGATTTTTGTGTCGAACTTCTATCTCCGTTTTGAATTATTTTGTTGTTTTTTTTTCCTTTTTTGAGGTTTCTACCATCTCCTAATCAATATTTAATATAATCCTGTCACAATTATTGTCACTTAAACTACTGAAACATAACCATAACTTTTGAAATTTCCCACTCTGCCCACTTGAACTCTGAGAAACATCGTCAATGTTTTTGTCCTTTTTCTACTTGTTCCTCCGTTGAGTGCATTTGGAGTTTTAAGGCAAAGAAAAGGAAGTATTTTTGTAGTTGACTGTCACAGGGCGGTTACTAATTTTAGAAGGAATTTGAAGTGATGAATTAAGAGAATGAGCAATATCAAAGCATATTGGCTTTGCTGCTCTTTTTCTGCTCTGCCACAGTTTTGTGCAGTCTGGATTTGTTTTGATGTGTTTATAAATATTTATTTTGGCAGGAAGTTGAGGGGAGTAGCTTTGTATCTCAAAAGCCAGGCCAGCCCACATTCCATCAGAATCAGCATCTGCAGCTGAAAGTAGACAATGGATGTTTGTGCAGGTCAAGGTGGTGTGTGGCCATTTTGGACCATGGTGTCCCTGGTTCTGGTTTTGGAGTGCCTATGTGCTACTTGCTCCAATTCAGCCGTCTGAGAAAAAAAGAACAGTGAGAAACAATGCCTCATGGAGTTCCTCTCTTGTGTAAACCTTTTCACCCAAAGTCACTGAAGAGAGCTCTGAAGTTCTTGACAGTTTTATTGCTTTTTGAAGCTGGTCCAGGGTGATTAGTGTGACCAAATTTGCTATTTTGCGATTCTTGACAACCCAATAATCATGAATTGGCCATTTCTAACCTGGCAGCCTGATGTTTATCGGCCAAAGTGATTCAAAACTGATGGGCGTTCCAGACTCTTTCCAATTCAAACCCTAGTGATTAAAAGGGATTTATTAAGCACTTGTACTCTAAAAGACTTTGTGAACTTGTTTTGGTTCATGGGAGCTGCGTATTTGCCAGCAAACTTATTGAGCTCAAATCAGAACACGCTCCTCTGCAGTTGGGATCAACAGAGAAAGTTCTACTCTTCTGTGCCTAATCTCACCTGAAATGTTTTGCTCCCTCATCTGAAGATTACACTCAAACTGTTGACAGGTAGACCAAGTAGCTGCAGTGATGTAATTAGTAAATGGACAGTTCTAGAAGTTGAGCAGGGGTAATTATCAGCTTCTCCGTGGCAGCAAGAGAATAATATCTGTTATGGTGTGATTAAAATGATATTTGTTTCAAGGGGCGATTAATTTTTTTTTTAGCTTGTAATCAAGCCAGGCAGTTTCCACAGTGGCTGAATGGAGTCTGTCTGCGGCCTCCACTGAATTTTGGCAGGAGACAATCTTGAATGACGTGTTATTGATTGGGGGACACCGCAGCTACAGTCCCTGCAAGGCCCAGCTTGTACTGATTTGCTGTACAAAGGCCTTGGCCAGAGCGGGAACAGTTGAGTGCCCATTGTTGGTGTGGCAGACGGATCTGTGACGCGGAAGTGGTTTTTAATGGTGGCGGCTTGGTTCCATTCCTTCTACCACAGGGCCTCTGCTGTTATTCCTTGGCACGGTGACCTTAGCCAAGCAGGCTGGCATGATGGGAGGCGAGCAGCAGGTGGATTGGGACAGTCCTTGTGTAGCAGCAGGCTTGGGTTGCAGCAACCCTTCTCCAGGAGCTTTTTTTTTTTTTTTGTTGCAATATCCCTCCTTTGGTGTGGGGGCAGGATGTTGTTTAGGACTGGGAGCCCAGGAGCATTGAGGCGATCAGAGGGTACCTGAGATTTTAATGCATTGTTTTGTTGAGCAGTGTATCTAGTATCTTTTATTTAAAAAAAATATATATTTAAAGTGCCCAATTCTTTTTTTTTTCCCATGGGACCAATTTAGCATGGCCAATCCACATAGCCTGCACATCTGTGGGAGGGTATTTAGTATCTTATTAGGCATTTTAATACTCTGTACACTTGTGGATAAGTTTTCAAATTTGGTGATTTTTCCGCTAAGCATTGCGCGTGTTTATAAAGGGGGAACTAGTTGTGGACAAGTAGATACTTCAAGTGGTTAGGTTTAGAGAGGCCTGTGTCTGGACCACAATGAAGCACTCTGAAAAACATTTGTGGCAAAGTTCTACTACCAGTTCCTGCGAAGTGTCATATTGGACTTGAAACATTAACTCCTCAGCTGCTGCCAGCACTCTGTTTTATATTTTGGATTTCCAGCATTTGTAATATTTTGCTTTTATTATTGAGTAATACTACTGTGCTTTGCTATTTTTGCCAGGAAATGCTTTTTTTTTTTTTTTTTTAAAGCATGCTCTTACCTTGCCAAAACCCGCATTCTTGAATGTGGGTGATCTGCATTGCGTGCATTCCTGCCACCCATCTGTGCCTCTCCCTATGTCTCCAGGTGCCCAATCATGACAGAGCTGAGGTTTAGTATTACAAAGAACAGTAGTATTACAAAACAGTACAGCACAGGAACAGGCCCTTCGGCCCTCCAAGCCTGCGCCAATCCTGATGTCTGTCCAAACAAACTAAGACCGTCTGCACTTCTGGGGTCCATATCCCTCTATTCCCATCCTAGTCATGTATTCGTCAAGATGCCTCTTAAAGACTGCTATCGTATCTGTTTCTGCCACCTATTGTCGAAGTTAGTTAGGTTAGATATTAACAATGAATTATTTTTGTATTAATGTGAAAACAGAGGAATATGAGCTTTTAAGTATTTTCAAATTTATGTTGTTGCTGCTAATCAGCATCAACAACTCTTCACTTGGTTGTGGTGTCCGTTTGCTTCTCTTTTTATGATGGTCCATTCGAAAAGTCCTGTGGCATCTGGAATCAGGGTGAGGAATGTTTCTTTAAAAGTATGAAAATATAACTGGGTTTTACCAGAATAACTTCTGCACTAAAGCTTCTGGATGAAGTTTGTATAACAATGTGTGACTGCATTAAATCAGAAGCCCCCTCATCTGACCTCCATTAGCTGGCCTAAGACTGACAAAAGCCGAGTGGCTGAACCTGTCCTCGATAAAGCTGCAAGACGGTCCCAATGTCTGACGGTTTGCATGATAAATGGATGAAAACACTAAAATTTAACCTTTGGGCAGCTCTTTAGTATGGCTTGCACAAGCATAATGGTTGTTGAGCCATTGCCTTTTGTATTATTGGGGTTTGTCATGAGGGTACTGAGTGTCCCAGGATAGCCCACTGTAGCTTTGTGGGAGACCCTGTAGTTGGGAATCCCATTGCCACCACCAGGAATGTACATTCCCACTTCATCTGTCTCTGCGAACCACGGACCTGCAAACTCAGCACTGCCTCCATGAGAAAAGCCCCAGAAATGAAAACATAGTATTCTCTCGGCGGAGGGGGGGGGAGATTTTGGGAAGTGGGGGGGGGGGGGGGGGGGGAGGGGTTTGGGGGGGTGGGGGGGGGGGGGGGGGGGGGGGGAGATTTTGGGAAGTGGGTGAAGAATCAGGAAGGTTCATTGGTGGATCACCGGTGAAGACAGTTATGCATTGCTGTGATATCCCATGACTGAATGTTACGTCAACACATTTTGCCTGGACTTACAAATGAATGGTAACTGAACAGCAGTTTTTGTCTGGTTATTACATATAGCCCATCCAGTTGGAGTTTATGATGGCTATAATGCAAAGTCAAAAATCACTTTGCTGATGATCAGGAGGTTTGAATGGGCCTGGTACAATGTCCTATTATTGTCAAAGTACTCTGCAGATGGCCTAATTCTTCTGCACTCTCCAGTTATCTCCACTTAAATGTGATGAAGAATAAAGTGTAAACCGGGAATGAGTGAAATTTTAGTGCAGCCTTTTTCAAGAAATGGAAGACCAGCGTGTAGTGGGGGTGCTTTTATATCCAGTATGCCGTTGTTTTATGTTATCCTACCAACTCTCAGTTGAGTTGCTGTTCATCAGATGAAATGCAGGTAGGATACAAGAAGAGTTGCCACCCAAGCTCCCCATTGATGATGACCAGCTTCAGAAATCCATTTTTTCTTTGCAAAGATGTACTCTATTCATAAAATATCTGCATTTCAAAATGGCAACCACCAGTTCAATGATATTCAGGTTTTCCATGTAGATCATGTTGCGTTCTGAGGTGCTTCAATTCAATCAAAGGAACATTACAGACATTTCAAAATGCACCTCATTACAAAAGGTGTAATGGTATTTAAGTAATCTACATAGATCAATCTGCACTTCAATACAATTGTGGAAGATGTATTTATTTACTATATACATTCATACCGCCTGAGGGATTCTGTACAATTTTCAGACAGCAACCATTCCCCGCCCCCCCCCCCCCCCCCCCCCCATTGCACCTCTGGTGGCTGCCCCAAGCTTTAGTGCATCCCTTAGCATGTGTAGTCCTGGGTGTTAGAATGTGCCAGACTGCAACACTTGGTCAGGGACAACTCTGCCAAAACTTGTTGGTCTTGCAATGCAGAGTTGATGATTCTCCAGCAACAGCTGATGTTTGTCTCTGTGTGCATCCATGGGAGCAGACCGTAGAGCAGAGAGTCCTGTGTCACAGACCTTGACAAAAAACAACCCCCCCCCCCCCTCTCTCTCTTTGCAAAAAACGCACCTTACAAGGAGGTGGACAGCGGTCTCTTCCACAGCAACCTTGAAAGGCAATGTGCGGACAGAGGGAGACTCGGTGTGTAGGAAGGATCTGACGGGAAGGCCTCCTCGTTACCAGCCAAGCTACGTCTTTGTGCTTGTTTAAAAGTTCTGGTGATGAGGCATTCTGCCAAACGACTGACAGTCTGCTCAGGCAACCATCTTACAGGATTCACCATCTAATTTCCCCTCGGGTCCTTTAGGATGTTGTGTGTAGAACACTGCCTGATGGACTTGTGGTCAAAGGTATTTCTCTGCCTAGATTTTTCTACAAGGAACAGGTAGTACATCACAGTCCAAGTACTTGGGACGTTTCGCCACAGCGTGGCCAGACCCATCCTTTGCAACACTGGGGACAGGTAGAACCTCGGCACATGACACTTGGTTTTTGTGTATCGAGGGTCTACACCTAACTTGATGCAGCCACACACACATTAAGGTGTCAGAAATCTATTGTCCAAAGAACCACTATTATTGCTTGTGCTTCATTGTTATAACATAGAATTGCAGTGAATCTAATGTGGTTTAGCACTATTCTGTTTACCTGGTTTGTGTTGGTCGTTTATTCCGGACACTGGTTTAGGGATATTGCAGAATCCTATTGATGTGCATATAATTAAGGTATGTTAATGATGTCTCTATTGATAATGAATTCACAGCTTATCTAAACTCATTCACCTATCATTACTCTTTATTTCTGTTGTGGGCTTTTTGTTTTAAATTGTGCATGGTGAGATTTTATGTTAATCCTTTGATTGTTCCATTGAATTTGATATTTAATTTGGACTAATGTTAGACTGGTTTTCAAATAATGTGTCAAATTTGATATTGCATTCAGTTACACTTTCTCACTCTACCATGTTGATTACATTTTGAACTCTTTGATTTTTTTTTAACAATCCCAGTGGATTCTTCCTGGTTTCTTGGATACTGACTGACCAAACACTCTGTCTTCATCGTGAACCCCCACAGTGGGTGTCATTGTGTTACTTGTCTGTAGGGGACATTATAACTGAACCTGATCCTTTTGACCTCACTCGGCGAGCTGGCACACACTGCAAAAGTGATCACTGGATGTCAGTCAAGAATGGGAGAGGGGTAGGAGTAATGAAGGAAATAAAATCTGCCAAAGTATGCTGTGACTAATTATAACTAACCAAATGCTGCCCAACTGAGATCCACAAGTGCTGCTTCAAGAATAAATCCGGGACCCTCTGTTTTGTTCACCTTAGAGTCACTATAACTGGTAAATGCTTTGGGGGGGAAAAAAGTTCACAAACAATTTGATCCAGGTGATTGAGATATTTTTGGGATGTTGATTTCAAAAGAAACAAAACAGAAGTCCGTATTCTAGGCGTAAGGTTTATATGGGACTATTAATGACATCAGTGCTTTACAGTGCACAGGAGCCTCAACTTGACTGAGAAACCAAAGGGCAAGTCAGACCTTGGGGAAACTGCTAATGACAAGCAGTATAGCCTAAATTGTTTTCTAAAATGTTTTTATTGGGTTTTCGTTATACATAGCACAGTATAAATACAAACAAAATGATAAGACGTTTGCACGAGGGGCACCCTAGTGTTATTTACATTTCAGTAGTTTTTTGTTTATATACATGAGTTTAGATCGTTTCTTGTTTTCTTTCCTCGCTGTGTTTGCTGTGGCCGTTGTGACCCCCTGTGCTTCATTTCCTGCCTGTGTTCCCCTTTCTTTTCTCCTCCCGCCCTCCCCATCTCTCTCCCACGAGGTTCGGTTTTGCTTTCTTGTTTCCCCAGGTCCTCCTTTCCTTTTGTGTCTTGGTTACTTTCTCTTTGTCCCTGGCTACTTAGTTGCTGGCCGCAAACTGGTCCTGGAACAGCCGGGTGAATGGCTCCCATGTTCTGTGGAAGCCATCTTCTGATCCACGGATGGCTAATTTGATTATCTCCATTTGGAGAAATTCCGATAGGTCGGACAGCCAGTCTGCAGCTTTGGGTGGTGCTGCTGACTGCTAGCCGAGCAGGATTCTGCGACAGGCGATCAGGGAGGCAAAGGCAAGGGCCCTCCTCCCCATGAGCAGATCTGGCTAGTCTGAAACCCCAAAGCAGTATAGCCGAAATGAAAGGAGCTGTGTGCTACCACAGGTCTGCACTTTTGTGCAGTTAATATCTTGGACTTTGGCCACATGATGCAGGAAATTGCAAGGGTAAAGTTGCGACTGCATCAGCAAATCCAAGTCACCAGGTTCTGGAGTGTCTATGTGCACATAACTGGCTGTGCGCCAACTCTGTTGTTTTTGTAGGACTTGTGCTGTTTTGGCAAGTGTGAAGCTCCACCACAGATGATAGCAAGAATAGAGAGCAATATGCACCAGAGTAGAATTTGAAGAGAGGCAGAAACTTGGGCTGGAAGTGGTTGCACAGGTGCCAGATCGTGGGGACAACGGGAGGACTTTTGCAATGGGGCAGGCAGCCACTGGAGGTTAGCAAGGAGCAAAGTGATAGATACTGACATTTTGTGCAGGATATGCTGCAGGTGGAGAATTCTGAATATTGGAATTTATTTTAGCTGCGGGTTGGGAGGCAGTTCAATGTGGTTTCAGTTCTGTCAAATCTGGATTATGTCACTTTCTGGATATATGCCTGTTGAATTCCAAAGCAGTGCCCCTCCAATTTGATGCGGCTTTTGTTTTCATGTTGGCAATAAAATGGGCCGACCTGGAAACCTGCAGCACAAACTGACTAAAGGCCATAAGCAAACGTGTATTACAGAGTGGGCAACTTTTTGAATTCCTGATTTTCCTCTCTTCTGAACCCTGGTGAGGTGAAATTCCCCAGATGCCAGGAGCTCCCACCCCCTCATTCATCATATTCCATTGATCACGTGGGCCGAGCAAGTGAGTTTCAGTAGGCCAGGGCTGTCCAAGATCGTATGTTGGAAGTTAATGCCTCTGGCACAAGTCTTGGACAGTAGAATAGCAGCTTGAGAAATATGTTTCCTTAATGTGTGCTCAGCCGAATAATTACCCACAAGAATTCTGCACTTGGCTTAGTACATGAGGTGGTATTAAATTTAAATGGTTGAGTGTTTTAATTGAGCTTTTTAGGCTTCCAGGGTACCAGTTCTTGCACTGATGCCTTCAGTCCAATGTTAGTGCTGCATATGGCTCCATTTGTGGAAACTGGCAACAATCTCAATCCATTTTTGAAAGATTCTCTAATTGCTGAAAATTGCTCCTGTCTGATTAACAGCTTTAACATGTCAGTGGCATTTTTCTTAATATTTATAATCTGACTATTGAAAACACCATCTTTTAATGGAGCTGTTGGATATTGAGCTGCTGCAGAGGAGACTGGCTGTTCATGTTACAGGAAGGGTAACAGATCCTTGCTTAAAACTCATCACGTTATATGGCCTGTTTCTGTGCAGTAAAATTCCATTTGGTCTGATTTCATCTCCACAGGAGCACTGCCCCACCCTACTTTATTTAACCCTCTCTGCATGTCCTTCTATGCCTTTCTCACTTGTGTACTTCTCATGTTTCCCCATTATTAGCAATATAGTACCAGGATTGAGAGCAAGAAAACACATTTGGACTTTTTCAAACAGGAGGTTAAGGAAGGGTCTATGAGAGTACCTATAGGCTATTCATGGCAATGATCCATTGGCCCATGTGGCAGTGCTGAAGGTCAGTCTGCCTTTGGCCTGAATCAAAATGGCAGACACTGTGTATGTGCTGTTGATGGCTGTGTCATTGCTAACTATCAGTTGGAGGCATCTACTGATCCCCTCTCCCAATTAGGGTTTTGCTGCCTCTGACTGACATGATGTCATTAGAGTTTGCCCTTGACAGTTTTCTTGGTCTGTATTTATGGTGGATTATTTATTTGATTATAGTGTGGGGCACAGTGCACCGAGGTTCGATTTGTTACTGCTAGCTGTTTCAGCAGACAGCAAGACCTACACAAGAGAGACTGACCATATTCCAAGAAGGCCGACTTCAACCGGTCATAGATTAATTGTTGATGTTTCTTGCCTGGTAACCAGTTTAACGGGTTAGTTAAAGTGTTTGGCACTAATCGATGGGTTAGAATTCAAAATGCAAATATCCTTTGAGGTTGTAAACTTTAGCAAGTGTGTTTGACAGTGGTGTTTGTGTGGGAAAACACAATCTTGAATCTTGTGGTTATTTGACCTCCAGAAGGCTGAGGAATGGAATTTGATTTTCTGCTCTGCGATATCTTCAGAAGCACTTGGAGCTTTGTTTTGGGCGGTGTTTTGTCTCAAAGATGGATACGTGTCTCCACGGTGATGATTGGCACACAAGTAAAACACCACATTTGAAGAATCTCTTTAATATCAAGGTTTGCGAGGGAACAGTTTTTATTTTTGGCATTTCAAGAGAATTAAAGTTTATAAATACAGTAACAATCCAGTTTTTTTTTTTTTTTTTTTTTCTGTTGATGTTCAATAAATTGGTCTGGTGATTTATACCCTGCGGTATTGGCTGTTTATATATCCTTCTGACTACCAAAGATAATCTCACCTAGCACATGACATAGTTCAGTGAGCTGGATGCATTGTGCAGGGCTGTCTATTCCCCTACATTTACCTAGGCATGGAGCATGTAAACAACAACCTTTAACATAATGAAATGTCCCAAGGCACTTCACAGGCTCATTACAAAACGTATGACACCAACCAACATGAGACATTGGTTCAGATAATCAAAAGCTTGATCCAAGGGGCAGGCTTCAAGGAGAGTCTAAAAGAGGGTAAAGAGAAGTAGGGAGGGAACTCCAGGCAATCGCATACCTGACTTGGTACACAACTAAATTGGCTTAATCTCAAGCTGCAGTCAGATTCGCGAGGAAGGCAGGCCCACTTGTGGAAACTGCCACCTCACTGACCCCGAGAAAAATACCTAAATTAAAAGCACAAAAACATAACTGGCTTAGACACTTTCCCAGACTGTTTCCAGTTTAAATTCAAAATTTACACAAAATTAGCCTGATTTCAGAATACCAAAATATATATTCTTTTCATGGGATTGGGGTGTCGCCCGCAAAGTCAGCATTTGTTGTCATCTCTCGAGCTGATTCTGAAGGTGGTGGTGAGCTACTGCCTTGAACTGCTGCAGTGCATGTGGCGGAGATACACCCACCGTACTGTTGGGAAGAGAATTCCGAGATTTTGATCCAACAACCGTGAAGGAACAGTGTAATTTCAAGTCCAGTCAGGAAGCTTTGTGGCTTGGAGGGGAACTTGAAGACGTTGGAGTTCACATGCACCTGCTGCCCTCGTCCTTCAAGGTGGTAGAGATTCGGAAGGTGCTGTCGAAGAAGCCTTGGTGAGTTGCTGTATAGTACACACTGCTGCCTCTATGCCACAAGTGGTGAGTGAGGGAATGAAATGTTTAGTTGCTGAGTGGAGTACCGATCAAATGGGCTGCTTTATCCTGTTTGGTATTGAGCGTCATGAGTGCTGTTGGAGCTGCACTCATCCAGACAAGTGAGTATTCCATCACACTCCAGACCTGTGTCTTATAGATAGTGGACCAGCTTTGGGGAGTGAATTTTAACTCGAGTGAGTAACTCGCTACAGCATTCCAAGCCTCTGATCTGCTCTTGGAGCTGCAGTTATTATATGGCCAGTTCAATTTCTGCTTGATTATAACTCCCAGGATGTTGATGGTAGGGGATTCAGCGATGGTGGTGCCAGTGAATATGAAGGGTGGTTGTTAGACTCTTTTTTTTTTTGTTGTGGATGGTCAGTGCCTGGAACTTGTAAGATGTAAATATCACTTGCTGCGTATCACCTCAGGCTGTCCAGTTCTTACTCCGTGTTGATTGGGAACGCTTCAGTATCTGAGGAGTTGCAAATGGTGCTGAACATTGTGCAATCGTCAGCAAACATCTCCACTTCCGACCTTATGATAGAAGGAAGGTCATTGATGAAATAGCTGAAGATGGTTGGGCCTAGGACACTACCCTGAGGAACTCCTGCAATGATGTCCTGGATCTGCGATGATTGACCTCCAACAACCACAATCATCTTCCTTTGCATGATTCCTGCCAGTGAAGAGTTTTTTCCTGATTCCTGTTTACGTTAATCTTACCAAAGTTCCTTTATACCACACTTGATCAAATGCTGCCTTGATGTCCAGCGCAGAGACTCTCGCCTTATCTCTGGAGTTGCTCTTTGTCCAATGTTTAGACTAAGGCTGTAATAGATCACTTGCTGAGTGGAATTGATGTGGAAATATTGAATAGGGATAATAACCATAAATCATTTTGATAAACATGTTGGGTCAGAGTTGACCAGGGTCTGTAGTTTGGAAATAACATTTTAAAATCTGGAGTTTCCAACTTGATCCTGCAGTTGAAATGTTTCTTCTCCATTACCCTTTTTAGTTGATAAAATACTGGAAATTGAATTCATCTTTATTTAATAGACACACATGCGTGAATTAAATGGTGCTATTTTGATGATTTATGTGGCATTCTAGTTATAACTAAATGACATCAGTACTGAAGCTAGAAAGAGCCCTCTGATGCTTCATATTTGTAACACGTGTTATAGTGCATACAAAGACTGCATAAACCCAGCCATGCACTTTACCAATTATTAAATTTACATAAAGACTGCTGACAGAAGCTTAAGTGGACCTCATTTACAATTGTGTTTGTATTTTTGTGTCGGTAGTTCTTGTTTGGTCCTCTCTTGCACGGTAGCACAGTGGTTAGCACTGTTACTTCACCGCGCCAAGGACCCAGGTTCGATTCCCGCCCTGGGTCACTGTCTGTGTGGAGTCTGCACGTCCTCCCTGTATCTGCGTGGGTTTCCTCCGGGTGCTCCGGTTTCCTCCCACAAGTCCCGAAAGACGTGCTTGTGAGGTGAATTGGACATTTTGAATTCTCCCTCGGTGTACCCGAACAGGCGCCAGAGTGTGGCGACTAGGGGATTTTCACAATAACTTCATTGCAGTGTTAAATGTAAGTCTACTTGTGACACTAATAAAGATTATTATTATTTGCGCAACTTGTATTTATGTTTTGATTGAAGACCGTTGCAGATCGAGGGTCCTGCTTTGTTTCCTTCTGTTTAACATCGCACATGCCCTTGTTACCTTGCTATGTAAAGACTGGGGGAAAAAACTTTGATTTTTTTTTCATAACCTTAACTGGAGTTGTTTTTCTTTCATAGAAATTTTAACTGGAGTGATCAAGAATCTGAAGAAGGACGGAGAATGGAAGGTACGCAAGAGCTGTTTGCATCTGAATGGTTCAGCTTGGGAGAAGAAAGAAAAATTGTTACCTTCAAGTAGCATCTTTGTATTTGTGTTTCTCCAATGGTTCAAAGGGCAGATTTTGAAGCTGTTAAACTTGGTGTGCAGTTGTCTTTCCCTGTGACAGCCTTGTGGTGCCATCCTTTGATAAATTCAATGCTTGAACTATAAGGGATTATGTAAAATATAACTGAAATTGTTCTTTTAAAAGTGTAAAGCCGCCAATCACTTGGTGACAGAGCCGGGGAAGGGGGGGAAATGTTCCAATCCGATAAATGCTATTGGAATAAGTTGTTAAGTAAAATGTCTGCTCCTTTGACTTGCACGTAAGAATGTCTGGACAGTGATAAATCTTTTACAATTAATGGCTGGGCAGAGTGGTGTGTCATACAGAATATTTAAATGATTTATGGTACTTGCACTTTCCAAAAAGCATGCTGTACATGAGATGCTGCTGCATAAGCTTAAGGAATCCTTGGATGAAAAAGAAATGGCTGCAGAAGTCATTTCTTAGAAGTGAGGGGGAAGACCATGGATCAGAGTGGGAGCAAGCCATCCTGAATTTCAAGAGACTGCTGAGGGGTTGGGAATCCCAAGATTCCAAGAACGACCAGGCAGAATTGAAACTAATAAAATTCAAAACCGACAAATGTAAAGCACTTAATCGAAAGACAGAATGGAAGTCACTCATCCATTGAAGTGTTTTGTGATCTGAAAGACTTGCAAATGTGCATGCTTGGCTTGCCCAGTCAATGTAGACAATGCTAGGTAAAGCAAGACACAGGACTATGCTACTAGAGCAATAGCATTCTATGTCTGAAGTAATGCTGCTGAAACTGAAGAGTGTTCTGATCAGTGTGGGTAAAGGAAGCCTCTAAGCTCAGGAGGTGATGTGGACCCCCCCCCCCCCCCATTCATACACACACCCACACTGAACCCAAGCACCAGCAGATTCAACAACCAGAATGGGCATGGAATCCTCAGATTATCATTCTCGCAAGGAGTGAAGACTCCAGAGGTTTGTTCAACAACACCAAATGGAAAATTAATGAACTTGTGAGCTTTTTTAGCCAAAAAAAGAATTACCATAAAGCGGATGATACACGCCGTGTAGAAAGGGGGAAAAACCCATGATGCGTTAAGGACTGTAGGAGGAATAAAGTAGGTGGATGATTCCTCACACACCAAACTTATGATCTGGAATTGTTGAAAGTGATTGTAACTTGTTTGAAAGGAATTCTTGAAGCTGTATAATACAAGGAGGAATAAAATTAAGTAGGGAAGGGGGTGGGGGGGGGGGGGGAGGGGAATTTCAGTGTAAAATATTACACAATGTAGGCGCAGTAACCTCAGACTATTACTTCAAAGTTGAATTAGGAAAGTATTTTAAAGCCTATTTTAAAAAGAACTCCTTTACGGACTAGGGCAGCATCCAGAAGATAAAAACAGCGATATCGGAGATTTTCCATTGCTACGTCAAACTCAAATTATTAAACACTGTTGCTTCCCAATATGTGCTTTATCTTTTGACAACTTATTCCCATATCCCAGTGCCCTGCACTTCAACCTAATAGAAAACATTTTAACACCCACATTTGGCATCACCTAATCATTACTTTTAAAAAGAAATATTTCTAAATCCACACTATCTACCTTTGTTTTTAATGGCTTTTCCAGAAGTATGGAAATCAATTCAATGTAACTTTGTCTCGCCCTTTCCCAGGTGCTGCTTGTGGACCACTTGAGCATGAAGATCTTGTCCTCCTGCTGCAAGATGTCAGACATAATGGCAGAAGGCATAACCAGTAAGTCAAATTCAGCCATGGGGGGTGCATAGACTTAACGGGAAATGGGTACATTTCGTTATCCACCTCTTTGCTTTGCAGCATAAACATCATTGTTTAAACAAATTAAGCAACCAATGGTTCTGCCATTGATTTATTTTTATTTCACAAACTCAATTCAAAGGTACACTGTCCTCCTGCACAATGTTTCTTTGTTTGCCTTGAGGAACAGTATTCGCATCAGTGTAACGGGTAGCAAAATCGCTTTGTCAAGGAGTTCATGTGGCACGTGGACTCAAAGCAATTGTAAAGCAGAAATGTTCGAATCCCATGTTTAAAATAAAGATCTAGCTTGTTGCTCAGCCCATGTGATTTGAGTATAAGGAAGGTAACATGTATGTGCGTAGTAGATTTTCTTTTTAAGTTTAGAGTATCCAGTTCTTTAACAGGCAATTTAGCCTAGCCAATTCTCCTACCTTGCACATCTTTGGGTTGTGGGGGTGAGACCCACGCAGACGCGGGGAGAACGTGCAAACTCCACACGGACAGTGACACGGGGCCGGGACCAAGCCCGGACCCTCAGTGCCACGAGGCAGCAGTGCTAACCAGTGCTAGCCACTGTGCCTGCCTTTGTGCGTAGTAGATGGGATGTTTGGTTTTCAATTTTGGTGATGTCATCAAATGAAATCCTGAAAAATATTTTTGTTTCTCATTATAGAGGCAATCTTGTTGAACCAGTGGCGCTGGCAATAATTGTAAAGAAGAGAGAGCAATGAGTGGGAAATAAGAGAGAAAGGTGAAAGCAGGATTTTTGCAGGTTTAGAAGTGTTGTGTAAGGGTTTAGCATAAAAGTGATAGATTTTTTTAATTAAAATTTGAACAGATCAATGCAGATGACTGCAGTTTCAATTTAAGGGCTTTATCAAGATTCAAAAAATTATGATAAGTTGTAATTCATCTTTTACCCTCAATTTTTTCACAAGCTGTAAAAATCGTATACATTGCGGTGATACGGAATTGTGTGCATAGGAAAGCATCAGGGATCAGCTCTTTTTGCAAAATAAATATTTTAAGTTGCTGTGGGGGAAAAGATCCATCTAGTTTTTTGAAATTTAGAGTACCCAATTAATTTTTTCCAATTAAGGGGCAATTTGGCATGGCCAACCCACCTAGCCTGCACATCATTGGGTTGTGGGGGCGAAACCCACGCAAATACGGGGGGAACGTGCAAGCTCCACACTGACAGTGACCCAGAGCCGGGATCGAACCTGGGACCTCGGCGCCATGAGGCAGCAGGGCTAACCCACTGCACCACCATGCTGCCCCTGTCCATCCCTAGTTTGCGAGTGTGATCTGTTTTTCTCCCTCTTGCCTGGGGCCCAGGTTGTACAAGGCATTCAAAGCTTGCATCACATACTTAGCGTAGATGGATATCTGTCTCCTGTGTATTGCAGCGTTAATTATCATACAATAATACTTGAAATCCTGTTAGGACATTGCTCTCTCTTTTTTGTTGTTGTTGCAGTTGTTGAAGATATCCACAAGCGGCGGGAACCCATCCCCAGTTTGGAAGCCATCTATCTGATTACACCATCAGAAAAGGCATGTGCTGCAAGTATAAACACTGTTCCGATCACCACTGGGCTCATCATGGTTGTGTGTTTGTCATAACATTCAGTAATCTGCATTTTTATACTGGGTGTGGAACCGATCTATTGCAATTGCCAATCTCCTACATCGCCGAAGAATGCATCACCCCCCCCAATTGGAAGAAAAACCACACTCTTCTCCCAGTAACCAGATTCGGGGCATCTAATGCTGGGTTTGATTTGTATTGCAACTGCGGTATTCAAATGCAAGAGGTTCCTTTTATGTTGGTTGCTACTGCTGTGGAAACTGCCCTATTTATATTGTGTGAGCAATTCCGTATCACCACCAATAACTTTGCATCCGCTCTGAGTAAAATACAACAAACGGAAGTAACTGGCACTACAGCTGTAGGAAAATAATGGGCAGAGGTTTATTTTATGGTGCTGTCTTAATTATTATGAATAAGTAGGGTCCAGAGGAGTGGCATGCCATAGGTCCTTTTTTATCTGGGCTGGATTTGAACCCAAATTTCAGAAGGGAAAGTTTGGCATTCACGTGTCCGGGGCAATCCCAACACATTCTGGGATTCTCCTGCACATTGCCATAGCAAACTCCTGGCAGTTTATTTTAATTGTAAAAATTGACATGATCTTCAAATGTAGTCTCTGAATAGCAGAGCCTGTGTTAATTTTCATCATTTTCACTGGAAATAATGCGTTGCTGTGCGAGCCCTTCTGTTGCAGCTGGAGGAAAGACCCCCTCGGACTGCAGTTAGTGGCTATGCCACATAATTAAACCAGTAATCCCAGGACTAGCAAGTCCACACTCTTCAAACAAAACTGAAGTTCCCATCTATATCTCATCCCTCCCTACCTCTTTCTCCTCCTCTTAAAACCATCTTTGACCTTACCTTTTAGAAATCCCCTCTTCTTATTTCTTTTGACTGTTCGTTTTGACCTGATGGTGCTCCTGTAAAGTGCCTCGAGATGTTTTCCTATCTGAAAGACACTTTTTCAATGTATTTATGAAATAGTAAATCCGTTTTAACATTTTTGGAAAGAGCAATAAAGATCATAAGACGGAGGAGCAGAAGTTGGCCATTCGTTCCATCAAGTCTGCTCTGCCATTCAATTAGTTCATGACTGATCTGATGTGATAATCCTTAAATCCACTTTCCCGCCTTATCCCCATAACCCTCGATTCTCTCACTGATTTAAAAATCTGTATCTCGGCCTTGAACATATTTAACAACCCAGCCTCTCCAGCCCTCTGAAGTAAATAATTCCTCAGATTCACTACCTTCTTTAGAGAAGAAATTCATTCTCCTCTCGGTCTAAAATGGATGCCCCCCTTACTCTGAGATTCTGCCCTCTGGTCCTATACTCTCCCACAAGGGGAAACAACCTCTCAGCATGGACCCTGTCAAACCCCCTGAGAATCCTACATGTCTCAATGCCACCTCTCATTCTTCTAAACTCCAGTGAGCATACCCAGTCTACTCATCCTCTCCCACAAGAAAATGCCAGTCACTCCGCTTTTAACAAATGCTGGCATATTTGCTAACAGGGAACTATTGGCTGTGTGGGGCCTTCCTGTCAGGAACTAACTCCACTATTACAGAAATTTAATACAATGCAAGATCGGTTTTAAAATGTTTTCAAGCCCACTTGTATTTGGAAGTTGCAGTATCCAAAGCACTTCCAGTCAGTCAGAAAATTTCTTTCTCCCAAAAGTTATTTTTCTCAGAAAAGCAATGGTTAAATATCTATGACCAGTTTGAAGGTTAATTGTAAACGTGTAGGATCAAATACAGAACATAGAAGTATGGCTTATAGACATGTTGGGATTTCGCCAATACAGGAATCAAAGCTGAATAATATAGATTGCATTATTTGATGTCTTGGAGCTTTCATTTGATAGACCTCAGAAAGAAACTTGATGGTGGTCTGCTTTTTCAGAGCATGTATTCAGAGGTTTCTATATTTTGGTTACCTGCCCTGTAAGTGGGTTTCAGTCATCGATCCACACTACGTGATTCCCCATGTTTACTTCTACTTTTGTTTAAGCTTCAAGTTGTTAAAATTTGTTGTTTGTGGGTAGACGGCAATAAAAATCTGTCTCTGTGCATCTTGTGGGGCCCTCAAATGTGGTTTTCCAACATTGTTTAGTCTCCAGATGGCCCCTGTTTTTTGTTAATGAATGCTGTTGCCGACAGAAATTCCAGCCTCCGCAGCACCCCTTCATGTAGAAGAGTTTCAATATTCTCAAGTGCTTAAAATGAATTGGGATAGTGCAAATCGCAATGTGAATTGCGCGCACCTCTCTGGTTGGGTCAGGCTGGAGGGCCTGGGTGGGTGGTCTTTATTGAATTTGCACTTCCACTAATGGTAAAATCCAGGCTAACTTGTAATTTTGCAGTTGTCCCCTTCTGCTTGTTCATTTTTTCCCATTATGTACAGTAATCTTGCTTACTGATCCTGACTGGAAACTGTTTAAAAACTCCCCACTGAGTTTTTTTTTTTTTGCACTGTTTTTGTCTACTTTTGCCTTTGAGGCTTGAACATTTTGCTAATATTTTGCAATATAAATTGCTACTTTACTTGTCCTGGTTGAAGTGAAAATCCACTTTTTTTTGCTGAGTACCTGGATTTGCCACCAGTGGAACTGTCTTGTCCATGGACCAAGTTGGATGGAAGGGACCCAGTTCTTAGACAAAATATAAAAAGGGAGGGGGAAAGGGCATTACACTCCTCAAGACCCGCCCCTACCAGGGTAGAAATGCAACAGTGCCTTGTAAACGGTTAACCTGACTGGACGCCTGTCCACTTCCACAGAAAGTCTCTCAATGTTTTTTTTGAATGGGGATAATAATTTCGTCAAGTGTTTGGAGTGAGGTATAGGCAGGATTCACTGGGGATTCCCAGCACCTTTCCCCCACGCTCCCTACTCAGTTTTATTTCAGTGCCATTTGGCAAATCATTTATCTTGCAGTACAGATGAAAAGAGCAATCTGAAATAAAATGGTGGAAATACACTGCACGTCAGTCTACACTTGTTCAGTAAAAGACTAGTTTAATATTTTGGGTTGTGAATTGAAAGATGATTGAAATTAAAGCATAAAATTCTGGAAATAGACAACAGTCAGCATCTGTCAGAAGAATCATAGAATTTACAGTGCAGAAGGAGGCCATTCGGCCCATCGAGTCTGCACCGGCTCTTGGAAAGAGCACCCTACCCAAGGTCAACACCGCCACCCTATCCCCATAACCCAGTAACCCCACCCAACACGAAGGGCAATTTTGGACACTAAGGGCAATTTATCATGTCCAATCCACCTAACCTGCACATCTTTGGACTGTGGGAGGAAACCGGAGCACCCGGAGGAAACCCTCGCACACACGGGGAGGATGTGCAGACTCCGCACAGACAGTGACCCAAGCTGGAATCGAACCTGGGACCCTGGAGCTGTGAAGCAATTGTGCTATCCACAAGGCTACCGTGCTGCCCAAGAAAGGGTCGATTTTGACATTTCAATGGTTTGGAATAGTTTTTGCCCTCCAGAAAGAAACTTGCCAGAATTGTAAATGTGTTAACAGTCTACAAGTGAGCCCCCAATCCAAACAATTACCAGATTTATTGATTTCCATTTCGGGTCTCGATTGGGATTTGAACACTCTATCTCTGGGTTACTAGTCTAATACAATAAGCATTAAGCGATACCTCCCTCCTGCTTCTCATTCAACAATGGAGTGGTTGCTCATTGCATCTAAGGGAGTTGTAAGTTACAATGTGAGCAAAGTATGCATGTGTATTTTTGGTTTCTTTTTATCCAAAGTGATAATTCTCTTCTTTTTTTTTTTCCCCCACCCCAGTCGGTGCAAGCCCTGATTAACGACTTCAAAGACACACCGATGTTCATGTACAAGGCAGCCCACGTATTCTTCATTGATAGTAAGTGTTCATTTGTTTTGCTCCCTTCCCCAATCTCAAAAAACGAACAAATAGCAACTGAGAAATTGATGCTGTAGGATTGGGGCAATCCGTGCCATTCCAAATGCTGCATTTGTTTATATCTGGTTTGGACCCTTTTTGGATGAGCATTTGAAGGGCTTTATATGTTTTCAATACTTCCACTTGCGATCCAGGAAACATGTAGTTTAATTTATTGTATAGGGTTATTGGAAATTAGAAAGCCTCCTACAAGTGCCTGTTGAGGCAGCAACTAACATGTGTAAGGGAATTGGATAAGAATTTGAAAAGTATATGCCGTCATGGTACAGCATATGAGATTAGAGTAGATGGCTCCTAGTGCGGTACTGCTACCTGTAAAGCTGGACAGTCTCCTGGGTGGACTGCAAAGAATCCATAGAACTCCTAAAGTGCAGAAGGGAGGCCATTTGGCCCAGCGAGTGCACTGACCCTCTGAAAGAGCTCTCTACCAAGATCCACCCCGCCCTACCCCCATAACCTAGCCTGCACATCTTTGGTCTGTGGGAGGAAACGGGAGCACCCAGAGGAAACCCACGCAGACACGAGGGAAGAACGTGCAAACTCCGCACTCCAGGCCGGAATTGAACCAGGATCCCTGGTGCTGAGGTAGCAGTGCTAACCACTGTGCCGCCCAGCTGCCACCATGCTGCCCAATTATAATATAAACTATATTCTTTATATGGTGAACTTCACGTATAGTATTCAGTGGGGGGCTGTTTTGACATTTTCCCATTACAGTAGCTGTTTGGCCCAGGTCATCATCCAAATGCGAAGTTCTCCAGTCAGATTAACTTGTGTTAAGTCTGTACACATTGTGAAAATGGCATCTCATCCCTTTGCTTTTCTTCCCCCGTCCCTTGGCTCTCCTTGGATACTTGCAAGTATTGTCGTCCTCCTCTATACTGGTAGCTTGGATATTGGGATTGGGGGGGTGACATTTAAGGTAATTGTACCTTTTGACGCTATATCCTATGCCACAAGGTAGTTGCAGTACTCGGTTTCCCACAGATTTTTCATTCTCAACAGGAAACATCCAGGAATGATTAACCAAATATTTTCTTAACTCCTGGTATAAAGTTGTAACTGCTGTATGCCTCTAATTAGATCTCTACATTAGCCTCACCCTGCGATTGTTCATAGCTCAAGAGGTACTCCGCCTGTGGGATAGAGTGGGTTGCAGAGAGAAATAAGAGAGATGCCTAAAAGGCAGATTTTATTTCAAGGTATAACAAAATGAAACCTTGAATAAGTATGATGTCCATAATTTATATATTTTTCATATTTAATAGTTCAGTAGCAGTTGCAGCATCCTTGCAAGCTCTCTGTAACTGTCCATGTATCCTTACTTGTAAGTTAGTTATTATGAAGACAGATTATCTACCATAAGAAAGGGTATGCCTGGGCATCAATCAATCCCAACCCTTGCTCTCCTCAGCCTGCCCAGAGAAACAGTTCACCGAGCTTGGAAGATCACGGTGCACAAAAGTCGTCAAAACGCTCAAAGAAATCCACGCGTCGTTTCTTCCTCTTGAATCCCAAGTGAGTAATTTTACTGTATTATTGATACAAATCAAGGTGAATGAAAAGAAAATCTGTCATGCCTTTACAGTTCTTCTGTTGCAAAGCTTAAAAATGGTCAGAATTGTGCTAATTAACTTTAAAAGGAGTTAGAAAATTTCCTAACCCACGTTCAATAGTCTATAAAATAAACCGTGTTCTTAAGACCAAAAGGCTCTCCCTGCTGTTTCGGGACTAATTGTTTACAGATTCCTGGCAGCTCCACAAACATTGCTGCCTTCTAGGGCAACCTGCTTATTAAAGTTGTTTGACATGGAGCGACGAGAAAGAATTTCATAGTGGCTGATGGAGGGGTTACAGGGATAGGGCAGGGGAGAGGGCCTAGAGGAGGGTGCCCTTTCGGAGGGTTGGTGCAGACTCGATGGGCCGGATGCATATATTATTTGCTTTAAATTTTAATTTAATAAAACCTTTAATTTGTGTTCTGTCAAAAGTGCATCTTCATTGTTTCAGATTTTTTTGAGCAAAATAATTATTTCACATTGTACTTGCCTGTGATATAGTCTTTGTGCCCAATGCTGGCATCCAGTGACACTGTGTGTATGTGTGTGCGATCTCCACAAGGTGTTCTCCCTGGATTCGGCAGAATCATTCCATCACTTCTTCAGCACTCTCACTGAAAATGGCAATAGTACCATGCTGGAGGACCTGGCTGAACAGATAGCAACGCTATGTGAAACACTGAAGGAGTATCCAGCTGTGAGATATAGAAAGTAAGTCTGTTCATAATTCACATTGAGATCTATGTACGGGTTTTTCCTTATTGACGTACCCACGTGACGGGCCGAGGGCGATGAAAATCTGGACTCTTCTCTCCACTCTTTCTCTTCCCCCCCCCCCCCCCCCCCCCCCCAAAAAAAACCTGGGGTTTGCATTGAACCAGGGTATAGATGGAATTGAGATGCTCATTGGCCATGCTGTAATTTAATGGTGAAACTAATGAAGGAATGCCTTCTGATTGGCTTCTCACTGTCCTACCTCTCTGAATTGCAACTCCTCTGAAGTTCTACTGATCGATACCGACAAAAAGCATTGGAGTGGTTGAGCTGAGGGTGATTAAAAGCTATGAATGAGGGGCTCAGCAGTTGATGTGTGGAGCCAGAGGAGGTGGTTTCTCTAATGTAGAAGAAGTGGTTAGAAGTTGTTTCCTTCCTCTTTCAGCTGAAGTTGGAGAAACCTGGTCCAATTCAGGCCAATAAAGCATCTGAAGTTATACGACTCGTATCCTATCCCACATTGTTCTCGCACCATTCTTGTTGGCCTATATTGGTTTCTGGTCTTCCAATGGCAAACTCTTCTTATCTTAAAATCCTTTGATAGCCTTGTCTCTTCCAGCCTCCAACATTGCAACTCTCATCCCCTTATGCAATTGCGCCACTCTGAAATTCCCTCCGTCTCTCCACTGCGCTTATCCTTTGTAAAGTGTTTTTTAAACCCTTGGTCCCCCGATCTAATCTCTTTGGCTCTGTGCTTTTTCTTCATGTTCTGCGAAATGCTTTTTCCAGGCATTAGCTGTTACGTAAACGCAAAAGTGGTAGTTGCACTCTCTCTCCTCTCGAGCTTCGGAATCTCAACAAAGCACGCACCATGAAGTATAAATACAGCAGATTCTCTTCAGAATACTCTACCTTTTCAATTGCAGACTGTAATTTGAAGGGCTTGTCAGTGCAGTGGATTATGTAATTCCCTTTTATAGGAGCCTTCAGCAGACTAATGTTGGGACACTCTCCTCCAAGGCCTGTTGGGAATGGAGTTTGGGTGGTTGTTCGCTGCCTTCTAGTGGCTGCAAGCGCACAGCACACAAGCTCTCCGTATGAATCGGCAATATATCGTGCGCAGGGAGTTGTCCAGGGAGCTTGCACTAATGCAGTAAATGGGGGAAAGAGATGTGCACTAAAGCTTGGAAACGGGAGAGAAAACTCTACACTGTTTGACCCGAGTATTCGCTGACACTACACGTTAAAACAATTTCTCGGGAATGATTTCCTTACGGAATGCACCAGAAATTGAAACAGTTACCTCACAAATTAAAGTTTTGAGAATTTAATATTGACGTTTAACACTTTTTGTTTGTGTGCTAAAAGTACTCTTGATCTTAGGTTAACTACGAAGGGTTTGCGCCTGATGTTAAACCCCTCCCCCCACAAACACAGCCACTTAGTCCTAAAATGAGACAATGCATATAATTTGAGGTGTTAATTTTACAATGTTGTGTTTCTAGGGGCCCAGAACTCAATTCAACATTGGCAAATCTAATTCATGACAAGCTGAATGCATACAAGGCTGATAATCCCAGTATGGGGGAGGTGAGTAATATCATCACTGACTTATTTTACTCTGTCATTTATCCACTTGGTCACTTTTTAACTTCAGTCATTCTGCTGAAATCATTTGTGAAATTAACAACACTGTGGGTTGGGGGGGGGGGGGGGGGAGAGAATTCCTGGCTGACCAACAACATTATCACGTTTAAAGGAATACTTGAAAATCGGTCTTCAAGGCAAGACCTGGTACTTGAATAGCCCTTGCACTAATATCTGTGGGATGCTACCATTTTTTTGGGACATGGTTAGCTTTTAAAGTTGGTGATAAGTTAAATCCTCTTGGGATCCGGGTATAATTTTCTTTCTAAAGTACTACTTAAAACTGCTTTAAAAGCTCTGTGTACCGAAGCATGAGTTTGTGGTTGGGAGATGCCTCATTGCTGCTGTTTTAAGTAGTGGGACTGATGGTAGAGGAAAAGGGGAAGAGTCACGAGGGGTATTAATTTGTTTTTAAAAAAATATATTTATTCACATTTTTCAACAGATTCTCAACAAACCCTCTCCCCGCCCCCCCAACAGAAAGAAAGAGACAAGAACACAATCAAAAATTATACATTGGATTTCCCTCATATACAATAACCCCCCATATGACATTTAAAAACACCAATAGGGGAACCCCCCCCGGCCCTGGGCTGCTGCTGCTGACCTCCTCCTAACGCTCCGCGAGATAGTCTAGGAACGGTTGCCTGAGGAACCCCTGCACAGACCCTCACAAGGCAAACTTTATCCTCTCCAGCTTGATGAACCCTGCCATGTCATTGATCCAAGCTTCCACACTAGGGGGCTTTGCATCTTTCCATAATAGCAAAATCCTCCGCCGGGCTACCAGGGACACAAACGAGGTGTATTAATAACTTTAACGGAGAGACCCACTGTATTTTCACACTGTAGAAGGTGAGCTAGCAGTATAAAGCCATTGACTCAGAACGTGAAAGAAATTGCAATTTCTTGGCTACGAACCGGCGGAGGTCGGAGTACTTTCGGCTGTACCGGGGGATGAGGCAGGGGTGTCCCTTATCCCCCTTGCTGTTTGCACTGGCAATTGAGCCGCTGGCCATGGCACTGAGGGAGTCCAGGAAATGGAGGGGATTGGTTCGGGGGGGGGGGGATAGGAACACCGGATGTCGTTGTATGCCGATGACCTGTTGTTGTATGTTGCGGATCCAGTGGTGGGGATGGCGGAGGTCATGCGGATCCTTCGGGAGTTTGGGGACTTTTCGGGGTATAAACTCAATGTAGGGAAGAGTGAGCTCTCTTTGTGGTGCATTCAGGGGACCAGGGAAGGGGGATAGACGAGCTACCACTGAAGAGGGCGGGAAGGAGCTTTTGGTACGTGGGGATCCAAGCGGCTAGGAGTTGGGGGGCCCTGCATAAGCTTAATTTGACACGGTTGGTGGAGCAGATGGAGAAGGATTTTAAAAGATGGGATATACTGCCACTCTCACTAGTGGGTAGGGTGCAGTCGATCAAAATGACGGTCCTTCCGAGGTTTCTCTTTGTGTTCCAGTGCCTTCCCATTTTGGGAACACAAAGGCCTTTTTCAAACGGGTAAGCAGGAGTATCATGGGATTTGTGTGGGCAAATAAGACCCCGAGGGTGAAGAGGGTGTTTCTGGAGCGTAGCAGGGACAGGGTGGGGCTGGCGTTGCCGAATCTATGTGGCTATTATTGGGCAGCCGATGTGGCGATGATCCGTAAGTGGGTAATGGAGGAAGAGGGGGTGGCGTGGAGTGGAAGAGGCTAGAGGTGGCGTCCTGTGTGGGCACGAGCCTGAGGGCGCTGGTGACGGCACCGCTGCCGCTCTCGTCGACAAGGTACACCACGAGTCTGGTGGTGGCGGCGACGCTGAGGATCTGGGGGTAGTGGGGGCGAAATAGGGGCGAGGTGGGAGCCTCGGTTTGGTCCCCGATTCGGGAGAATCATCGGTTTGTCCCAGGAAGGATGGATGGGGGGTTTCGGAGCTGGCATCGGGCAGGGATCAGAAGAATGGGAGACCTGTTTATCGATGGGGCGTTTGCGAGCCTAGGGGCGCTGGAGGAGTAGTTTGGGCTACCCCCGGTACTTTCAGGTACATGAAAGTGAGGGCGTTTATGAGGCTGCAGGTGAGGGAATTCCCGCTGCTTCCGGCACATGGGATTCAGGACAGGGTGATTTTGGGTGTCTGGGTTGGAGAAGGTAAGGTTTCGGCGATTTACCAGGAGCTGCAGGAAGCGGAGGAGGCCTCGGTATAGAACATAGAAAATACAGCACAGAACAGGCCCTTCGGCCCACGATGTTGTGCCGAACCTTTGTCCTAGATTAATCATAGATTATCATTGAATTTACAGTGCAGAAGGAGGCCATTCGGCCCTTTGAGTCTGCACCGGCTCTTGGAAAGAGCACCCTACCCAAACTCAACACCTCCACCCAACACCAAGGGCAATTTGGACATTTAAGGGCAATTTATCATTGGCCAATTCACCTAACCCGCACACCTTTGGACTGTGGGAGGAAACCGGAGCACCCGGAGGAAACCCACGCAGACACGGGGAGGACGTGCAGACTCCGCACAGACAATGACCCAAGCCGGAATCGAACCTGGGACCATGGAGCTGTGAAGCAATTGTGCTATCCACAATGCTACCGTGCTGCCTTTAAGAACAAATAAATCTACACTATATCATTTTACCGTAATCCATGTACCTATCCAATAGCTGCTTGAAGGTCCCTAATGTTTCCGACTCAACTACTTCCACAGGCAGTGCATTCCATGCCCCCACTACTCTCTGGGTAAAGAACCTACCTCTGATATCCCTCCTATATCTTCCACCTTTCACCTTAAATTTATGTCCCCTTGTAATGGTTTCTTCCACCCGGGGAAAAAGTCTCTGATTGTCTACTCTATCTATTCCCCTGATCATCTTATAAACCTCTATCAAGTCGCCCCTCATCCTTCTCCGCTCTAATGAGAAAAGGCCTAGCACCCTCAACCTTTCCTCGTAAAACCTACTCTCCATTCCAGGCAACATCCTGGTAAATCTTCTTTGCACCTTTTCCAGAGCTTCCACATCCTTCCTAAAATGAGGCGACCAGAACTGTACACAGTACTCCAAATGTGGCCTTACCAAAGTTTTGTACAGCTGCATCATCACCTCACGGCTCTTAAATTCAATCCCTCTGTTAATGAACGCGAGCACACCATAGGCCTTCTTCACAGCTCTATCCACTTGAGTGGCAACTTTCAAAGATGTATGAACATAGACCCCAAGATCTCTCTGCTCCTCCACATTGCCAAGAACTCTACCGTTAACCCTGTATTCCGCATTCATATTTGTCCTTCCAAAATGGACAACCTCACACTTTTCAGGGTTAAACTCCATCTGCCACTTCTCAGCCCAGCTCTGCATCCTATCTATGTCTCTTTGCAGCCGACAACAGCCCTCCTTACTATCCACAATTCCACCAATCTTCGTATCGTCTGTAAATTTACTGACCCACCCTTCAACTCCCTCATCCAAGTCATTAATGAAAATCACAAACAGCAGAGGACCCAGAACTGATCCCTGCGGTACGCCACTGGTAATTGGGATCCAGGCTGAATATTTGCCATCCACCACCACTCTCTGACTTCTATCGGTTAGCCAGTTCGTTATCCAACTGGCCAAATTTCCCACTATCCCATGCCTCCTTACTTTCTGCATAAGCCTACCATGGGGAACTTTATCAAATGCCTTACTAAAATCCATGTACACTACATCCACTGCTTTACCTTCATCCACATGCTTGGTCACCTCCTCAAAGAATTCAATAAGACTTGTAAGGCAAGACCTACCCCTCACAAATCTGTGCTGACTATCCCTAATCAAGCAGTGTCTTTCCAGATGCTCAGAAATCCTATCCTTCAGTACCCTTTCCATTACTTTGCCTACCACCGAAGTAAGACTAACTGGCCTGTAATTCCCAGGGTTATCCCTAGTTTCTTTTTTGAACAGGGGCACGACATTCGCCACTCTCCAATCACCTGGTACCACCCCTGTTGACAGTGAGGACGAAAAGATAATTGCCAACAGCTCTGCAATTTCATCTCTTGCTTCCCATAGAATCCTTGGATATATCCCGTCAGGCCCGGGGGACTTGTCTATCCTCAAGTTTTTCAAAATGCCCAACACATCTTCCTTCCTAACAAGTATTTCCTCGAGCTTACCAATCTGTTTCACACTGTCCTCTCCAACAATATCGCCCCTCTCATTTGTAAATACAGAAGAAAAGTACTCGTTCAAGACCTCTCCTATCTCTTCAGACTCAATACACAATTTCCCGCTACTGTCCTTGATCGGACCTACCCTCGCTCTAGTCATTCTCATATTTCTCACATATGTGTAAAAGGCCTTGGGGTTTTCCTTGATCCTACCCGCCAAAGATTGTTCATGCCCTCTCTTAGCTCTCCTAATCCCTTTCTTCAGTTCCCTCCTGGCTATCTTGTATCCCTCCAATGCCCTGTCTGAACCTTGTTTCCTCAGCCTTACGTAAGTCACCTTTTTCCTCTTAACAAGACATTCAACCTCTCTTGTCAACCATGGTTCCCTCACTCGACCATCTCTTCCCTGCCTGACAGGGACATACATATCAAGGACACGTAGCACCTGTTCCTTGAACAAGTTCCACATTTCACTTGTGTCCTTCCCTGCCAGCTTATGTTCCCAACTTATGCACTTCAATTCTTGTCTGACAACATCGTATTTACCCTTCCCCCAATTGTAAACCTTGCTCTGTTGCACGTACCTATCCCTCTCCATTACTAAAGTGAAAGTCACAGTATTGTGGTCACCATCTCCAAAATGCTCCCCCACTAACAAATCTATCACTTGCCCTGGTTCATTACCTAGTACTAAATCCAATATTGCCCCTCCTCTGGTCGGACAATCTACATACTGTGTTAGAAAAGCTTCCTGGACACACTGCACAAACACCACCCCATCCAAACTATTTGATCTAAAGAGTTTCCACTCAATATTTGGGAAGTTAAAGTCGCCCATGACTACTACCCTATGACTTCTGCACCTTTCCAAAATCTGTTTCCCAATCTGTTCCTCCACATCTCTGTTACTATTGGGGGGCCTATAGAAAACTCCTAACAAGGTGACTGCTCCTTTCCTATTTCTGACTTCAACCCATACTACCTCAATAGGGTGATACTCCTCGAACTGCCTTTCTGCAGCTGTTATACTATCTCTAATTAATAATGCCACCCCCCCACCTCTTTTACCACCCTCCCGAATCTTATTGAAACATCTATAACCAGGGACCTCCAACAACCATTTCTGCCCCTCTTCTATCCAAGTTTCCGTGATGGCCACCACATCGTAGTCCCAAGTACCGATCCATGCCTTAAGTTCACCCACCTTATTCCTGATGCTTCTTGCGTTGAAGTATACACACTTCAACCCATCTCCGTGCCTGCAAATACTCTCCTTTGTCAGTGTTCCCTTCCCCACTGCCTCATTACATGCTTTGGCGTCCTGAATATCGGCTACCTTAGTTGCTGGACTACAAATCCGGTTCCCATTCCCCTGCCAAATTAGTTTAAACCCTCCCGAAGAGTACTAGAAAACCTCCCTCCCAGGATATTGGTGCTCCTCTGGTTCAGATGCAACCCGTCCTGCTTGTACAGGTCCCACCTTCCCCAGAATGCGCTCCAATTATCCAAATACCTGAAGCCCTCCCTCCTACACCATTCCTGCAGCCACGTGTTCAACTGCACTCTCTCCCTATTCCTAGCCTCGCTATCACGTGGCACCGGCAACAAACCAGAGATGACAACTCTGTCTGTCCTGGCTTTCAACTTCCAGCCTAACTCCCTAAACTTGTTTATTACCTCCACACCCCTTTTCCTACCTATGTCGTTGGTACCAATGTGCACCACAACTTCTGGCTGCTCACCCTCCCCCTTAAGGATCCTGAAGACACAATCCGAGACATCCCTGGCCCTGGCACCCGGGAGGCAGAAGTTAAAGGGCAAGTGGGAGGAGGAGCTTGGGGAGGAGATAGATGAGGGCCTGTGGGCTGGTGCCCTGAGTAGGGTTAAGTCTTCCTCCTCTTGCGCCAGGCTCAGCCTAATACAGTTTAAAGTTATTCACAGCGCATATGACGGGGGCGAGGTTGAATAGGGTCTTTGGGGTGGAGGACAGATGTGGGAGGTGCTCGGGGAGCCCAGCAAATCACGTCCATATGTTCTGGTCGTGCCCGGCACTGGATGGGTGCTGGAGCGGTTTTGAGGGAACTATGTCCAAGGTGGTGAACGCCCGGGTTAAGCCGAGCTGGGGATTAGCACTATTTGGGGTATCGGACGAGCCGGGAGTGCAGGAGGCGAAAGAGGCCGGTATTCTGGCCTTTGCGTCCCTGGTAGCCCGGTGGAGGATTTTGTTACTGTGGAAAGATGCAAAGCCCCCTAGTGTGGAAGCTTGGATCAATTACATGGCAGGGTTCATCAAGCTGGAGAGGATAAAGTTTGCCTTGCGAGGGTACTATCTCGCAGAGCGTCAGGCGGTGGTCAGCAGCAGCAGCAGCCCAGGGGCGGAGGGGAGGGAGGAGGGGTTTCTTTTAGGGTGGCGTTTGGGTTAAAGTGGGGGGTTTCCCTATTTGTGTTTTCTACTGTTACATGGGGGGTTATTGTATTTGGGGAAATCTAATGTATAGTTTCTGCTTGTTGTGTTTTTGTTTCTTTTTCTTGTTTGGGGGGGGGGGGGTGGTTTGTTGAAAATTTGTTGAAAAATTTTCAACAAAAAAAAAAGAAATTGCAATTTCTGCTTTTGGCTGTGATTCTAAATTCCGTACTCTTGTCACCGATGCAGATTCAGCGGTTGCTCTGAGCCAAGAGGTTTTCCATCAGATACAGCTGTAGTTTGCAATTCTTTTCTAAACCAAATTTTAAAATGATTAAATAGATCCGTGCAAAGCTGTCGTACTAAATTGTACACCTTTGACCCTATGCCAGGTTACGCTGGCTTTACTGACTTGCATTTGCCACAAATGATCATTGCCGTGTCCACTGTCCATGAGATGTAACCTACAACCACTTTCTGATAGTTGCAATTAAACACTTCCCAGAAATCGAATACCTATATCAGGAGGGCAAGGCAGAATAAAAATAATTAAATATCTTATACCTCAAAGTATACATTCCCTCCTCCGCTTACCCTGTGCTCCTCAAAATGTCTAGTTTTGGGAACCCCTTGGGGGCCCCCGATCTTCCCTTCTGCTGCCCTCCAAACCCAGGAAGTGGAAAAGCAGCCAAGGCTCTTGCTAATAATAACTTGCTTTCCAGCAATACATGTTCAAAACGGATGGATATCACCGTGCTAACAGGATTGAATTCTGGGATTCTTATGTGATGCCCTCTGAGGTTGAGTAGTCTGCCAATACTCCAGTATCTTGGTTGCCAGGTGAAGAATGGCCACTTAGCAGAGGTCTGTCAACCTGCAAACCGTTACCCAACAAGAGTCGGCACTCTCCAGTGGATTGGAGGAATTGGTTTTGTTCTTTAAGACAGAGATAGATAGGTTCTTGATTAATAAGGGGATCAGGGGGAGAAGGCAGGAGAATGGGGATGAGAAAATATCAACCATGATTGAATGGCGGAGCAGACCTGATGGGCCGAGTAGCCTAATTCTGCTCCTATGTCTTTATGGTCTTGTGGTCTTTCCCCCTTCCTTAAGATTTGGGTCTTCCTGAAAATTTACTTGACTGAGGGCAGCACGGTAGCATGGTGGTTAGCACAATTGCTTCACAGCTCCAGGGTCCCAGGTTCGATTCCCGGCTTGGGTCACTGTCTGTGCAGAGTCTGCACGTTCTCCCCGTGTGAGCGTGGGTTTCCTCCGGGTGCTCCGGTTTCCTCCCACAGTCCAAAGATGTACAGGTTAGGTGGATTGGCTATGTTAAATTGCCCTTAGTGTCTAAAATTGCCCTTAGTGTTGGGTGGGGTTACTGGGCTATGGGGATAGGGTGGATGTGTGGGCTTGGGTAGGGTGCTCTTTCAAAGAGCCGGTGCAGACTCGATGGGCCGAATGGCCTCCTTTTGCACTGTAAATTCTATGATTCTGATTTTGTTCCTTTATCCATTCTTGGCTGTTGCTGCGAAATCCTAACATGATGAATAATTGGCCTTTTTGATAGTGAACCAACATGACTTAACTCCCAACTTTGAGAATGTTAGTCTTTTTTTTTTAACATCGATGGGTGTAAATTGAACACTTTGTTACAACTTTGTTACACCTGGAAAATAATCTTTTCTTGAAAGAAAGAAAACCAGGGTAGTGACCGGATTGTTGTAATTACTGGTCTGTCTCAGTTACCCAGAATGGCCCAGACCGAGCAATTAATCAATGCTGGAGCACATGAACAGCGAAACATTGCAATCATGCTCTGGACTACCCGCGAGCAATACCTCAGGAAATCAGCTGGTAGTTTTTTAAAAAGTAGACTTGAATTTTACACACAAGGTGATGTACAAGTGTGTGTGCAAGTGAAAGGCTCTGGAAAGACTATGAAGTGAACATGATGAGGCCTGCTCTCTATCGGTCTGTGTTGCCGTGTTTCTTTCTCCTTTTAAACTGTTTTTTCTTTTTCTTTTTTTCCTTCTGTTCCTTCTTCCTTGTCCATTTCCAGTTTCCTGTTCTTTTCTTCCAGAATATGAACAATCACTACATTTCAGCCAAGGGTAAATAGCCATGCATTTATTTCTGTGGATGTTACCGTGCGAGTTTTTTTTTTTTTTTTGTCCAGCAAGATTCAGGAGCCGTTCTTGGTAATAGCTTTATACATGTTTGTTAAATGAAAGTGGTATCAACTTGCACATTTTGCAAAGCATCCCCTCTGTAACTGACAGCTGTGCACTTCAACCATTTTGGACTTTCAAGTTGGGCATTCTGTGACGAATGTGCAAAAAGGACTATCGGCTGAATAGAAGAAAAGGCATTTACTTAAAACGTGATGTGCTAGGGCAGCACGGTGGCACAGTGGGTTAGCCCTGCTGCCTCACGGCGCCGAGGTCCCAGGTTCGATCCCGGCTCTGGGTCACTGTCCGTGTGGAGTTTGCACATCCTCCCCGTGTTTGCGTGGGTTTCGCCCCCACAACCTAAAGATGTGCAGGGTAGGTGGATTGGCCATGCTAAATTTCCCCTTAATTGGAAAAAAATGAATTGGGTACTCTAAATTTATTTTTTTTTAAACAAAAAAAAAACGATGTGCTGCTAATGTCGTGGAGGCTTAGACATAATTTATCTTTTTTAACTCCCTGAGTCAGAGTAGACATTTAAGACTTTGAGGGAGAAAACAGGAAGGGTGCGAAAGGTGATGTTTCTACAAGGTCATATTGACTCCAATAATAAAATGTTCAACATTAATTAAAAAGTATTTGCATTTGTATAGTATCTATCATATCCTTAGGCTGTGTCCCAAAGAGCTTCACGATCAATTAATTCATTTTGAAGTAGAGTCGGAACTATTTTGCTCAGTCCAAAAGCCAAAATGGGATGAATGACCAGTTAGTCAGTATTAATGATTGGTTAAGAATAAATGTTGGCCAGGACATGAGGAGAGCTTTTTGCTCTTCATCAAATAGTGACATTAGATACATTGCCTCCACTTGAATAGGCAAAAAAGGCCTCAGTTCAACATCTCATCTGAAAGCTGGTACCTCTAACAAGGCAGCACTGTCTCTCGGCAATGCACGTTGAGCTGCCACCCTAGATTATTTGCTCAAGTCTTTGTTTGAAGCTTCGACCCCTGCGGCAACTGGAGACTTATGTGACAACAGTTAAATGAGATGTAAAGACATTAAAATCATGTAGTGTTCAGAGTTCAAAAAATAACGTTGAACTCTACCGAAACTGCTCCCTGAATCAGAACGCATAATCGAGCAACTCTGTCCAAAACCAACCGAGTACTGGTTGTAATTTATTCTATACCCCAGGCACAGAAGAAAGTATCTCATAAATGGCCATGTATTGGCTGTTGCTCGAATGTTTATGTATTTAGCTCAATGTTATGTAACAGGAAGAGTTAGTGAGGATGTAGCTAGCTAATTAATTGGATTCATAACTTTATAGCTGCCATGGTTGTTAATCACCGATCCGCATGTTGTGTTTGATTGAATATAGTGTTGAGAAAGAGTTGAATTTGCTTTCCAGATGCATTGGCCAGCATCTCTCGTAGCAGATGGTAGTGTTACAACATTAAGTAGTTTTATTTCTGTTGTCCCAAAATTTTCCTAACTTTATGGTGATGATCATATAACAACCTTGCTGCATCCAGAAATGATGATACACCTGTTAATGATGAGGATTTCAGCAGGCTTCTGGTGATAAATACTGAAAACAGTATTTCGGGGCAATCGCCTGGGCGCCATTGTCTGCTGACTATGGGTGGCTACGTACGTGCAATCATTCACTCAGCCGCTTGGCTTTATCACTGGCCTAAGCCCTTCAGCACTCTGCTGCTCCCGCACATCCAGAAAGAATAACTTGTAAGTTTGCATGTTTGTGTCAGTGTTTTCTGAACTGGGCCTCACCCAGGAACCAGTTCCGCAGAGTATGTAGTCAGTGTGTTGCCTTCTCTTTTTGGAGAAACTGGCGTTCCCTGCTGTGGCCCAGTTGGGAAGTAGTTGCGTACACTGTTCCCCTCCTGTTAAAGCCCAAGCCCTGTCCACCTACATCAGAGCCTTTTGTTCATTTCCTAAAGAATCAAAACATTTTTTTAAAAAAATGTTTCATCGGTAATGTATGACGAAATATATTGTGGTTCACTCACCCTGGTGTTATTTCTTTTAATTTTTTTTTGGTCCTTTGCATTGATTCTTAGTACTGACCATCTAACTCCTCAGAGGCGATTGTGGTGTTTGGTGACATTACAGAATCATGGGGTGGCTGGAACTCTTGTGTTTTTGAAGCTAGGTGACTCCCCACTGCCTAACAAGCTAGTGTGCCATGATATTACAGTGAGAGGTTGTAAGGGAGCAAATGCAGTGTCAGTCAGTTGGAGATGGGGTGGGAGTTGAGGCAGGGCGCACAGACAATGGTGTTCAGTATTATACAGCAAACCAAAGTCTACTTGTTCAGCAGTCTGTGTACGGTGAGATATGATTTAACTGGGGGTGGGCGTTTCCCAATCAACTCCAGTCTAACGGCAACAGCAGTGTCACTATACACAGCAAAACAGGTGAAATTGTTCCCCCATGGTCCCCTGGCCAATATTTATCCCTCAGCCAACATTCTCTTCTCTTCTCTCTCTCTCTCTCTCTCTCTCTCTCTCTCTCTCTCTCTCTCTCTCTCTCTCTCTCTCTCTCTCTACCCCGCCCCCCCCCCCCCCCCCCCCCAAATAAAAACAAAGCGGGTTTTCTAGTAATCAGTTACTTTTTGAAATAGCCAGGTAGCATTTACTGTTTGAAGCACTCCTAATGGTGCCATGTAAAGTAAATGTTCAGAATGCATCTTCAGTGAGGAAATCCACATTGAGTGGTTCGCACTGCTGCCTCACAGTGCCGGGGACCCGGGTTTAATTGCAGCCTCCGGTGACTGTGAAGTTTGCACTTTCTCCCCGTATTTCTGTGGGTTTCCTCCGGGTGTTCTGGTTTCCTCCCACAATCCAAAGATATGTAGATTAGGTAGAATGGCCATGCTAATTTGCCCCTTGGTGTCCAAAAAAAAAGTTTAGGTAGAGTTATGGGGATAGAGTGGGGAGTGGGTGCTCTCTCAGAGGGTCAGTGCAGACTCGATGGGCCAAATGGCCTCCTTCTGCACTTTAGGAAGTCTATGATTTTATGGGGCGGACAGTAAAATAGGAAGTGTGGGGAGTGTATTCCTATATTAGTTAATTTCCATGTGCATATTGTTAATGCAGTCATACCTTTTTTTAAAAACCTTCATCAAAAAAACTCCCAGATTTACTAATCTATTTAAACGTGAACATTTTAAAACATTCACATAGCTCCACCTGGTGTTCGAATAGCAGGTGGAGAAAAGGAAGGAAAATTGTTGTTTGCATTTGGGTTCTACTGAAAGTTTCTAAATTTGACCAGCACAAAGTATTTTAGACCAATCTTGGTTCAGCGTGTAGGTTTACACCTGAGGAAAGGTGGGTTTGAGTTGCAGTGTGAAATGGAACAGGCAGTTCAGACTTGTAGAGATGTAAAGCCTTGACACGCTTGGTAGGTTGGGTATTTAATGTTGTTAACGTAGCAAGGCTGTATATCTAGAGGTAAATATTGACCTAATCTATGCCTGGGGGGAAAAACCTGTGTACCTACACAACTCTGGTTAATCGTATCGGTGTTATAAATTGCAGCTATTACACCTTTATAACTTTTCTACTTTATCTATTATCATCTGTAACTTATTTCCACTGCCCGCCTCTGCTAAATTTAGCATCCAGTTTACACACACTATCGTCTCCTTTCACAAATTTCTGGTATTTCCAAAGGTTGCATTCCTTGGATCTGGTGGTTTCCAATCTAGTAAAGACATTTATGGTAGAAATGTTCATTTTGGCACATTGTTTTACGTTTTATATTTTATTGCCAACCTACAACAGGGGAAAAAGTCACGCTTTGGTGCTTTCGAGAAGTGCGCACAATTCTTTGTTTTCCTCAGCTTCCATTTCAAATTAATACAAGTAAAAACTTTTGGATTTCAGTAAAGCAGATTCCTGCCTGCTGAGGCCACTAACCTATTCGAAGCACAGAAAACAAGAAACTGGAGTAGGTGTAGACCATACGGCCGATCGAACCTGCACCGGCATGCAAAGCGATCAGGGCTGATTTGGGGCTTGAACTCTCTCTCTTTTCTTTCCCCCCTCCACTCCCCTCTTATACCCGGCTCCTCATATCCCTGGATTCCCCCCAAAATGTGTCTGTCCGCCTTTAAAATATTCAACAACGGAGCATCCACAACCCTCTTGAGGTAAAGAATTCCAAAGGTTCCCAACCGTTCTGAGTGAAGTAATTTCTCACATCAATGCCAATTGATCAGCCCCTTGTCCCGAGACTGTGCCCAGGTTTAGGATTCACCAACCAAATCATTTAGCTTAAATGGAAGTAAAGGTGAGTAAATTAATTTGGTAGAGATTGAACGTTGCATCAATGATTTACTGTGGAACAGCACCCTCCACCTAGAAGTTTTGAGCATTGCAAAACAGTCACTTCTCCAACCTGCAAGGACAGTATTCTACCACAAATAGCCTTTTGCTGATGTAATGTTGACTCAAAAAATATACAACATGCATTTCATTTTTAAAATCAAAACCCATCTCAATCTGTAAGTGTACATCAATTTGAATTCCATTCAGCTCTCCGTGAATAAAAACTGGCTTTATTTTTCTCTGACTGCTTTTCCATTTCATATAATTAGCAATCCCTAGTGCAAAGCAATTCTTGTGTAATCTGTCTTGCTCGAAGTAGTCCTGCTTTCTGGGAATTGTTTCTCGAGTCCCACTTGCTCTCTCAATGCTGCCTGCAGGATTTCAATTGGGTGTGATGGTAACCCTCAGTGCCCACACTAAATGTCCAAAAGATCCTACACTTCAATTGTAAACTTCATCCAAATTTTACAATTTCTGAATTTCCCTGGCAGAGAAGTGGACTATTAGAGGTTACATATTTTGTGGTGATGGTTTGCTGCTGTTGTTATTGCTGAAACCAATAATTTTGAGCCTAATGCCATTTCTCTGTAAGCCGTAAGGACGCTCAGTAGGATTCATGGAATGCAATTGTGAACCCGTGTCATTGCCTAGAATGGGATTTTGTTTTGGATAGATGAATCAAGGTGGGCCAAAAGGCCTTCATGTTGGTGCTGATATTTCTTTTCCACTCAAACCTCCAATCTTTTGCCTAGGGTCCTGAAAAGTCGCGTTCACAGCTGCTGATAGTCGACCGGGGCTACGACGCTGTGTCACCAATTCTGCACGAGCTGACCCTCCAGGCGATGGCCTACGATTTGTTATCGATTGATCAGGATATTTATTCGTAAGTTTTTTTTTTTTTGTTTTTTTTTAAATCCCACCAAGAAAATAGTTCTATTGCAACTTTATCAAAAGCTTTCCATCACCCTGTTCTGTGATGCATTATACTAAAGGTCGCAAAAGATGTTTTTCTATTCAGCGTGTGTAGTAATCGCCAAGCCAGGAAATAGCTTTCGCAGTGGCTAATTGGCGCTCTCTGAGCCCTCCGCTGAATTTTGTCATCTTCAATGATGCGAGTCATTGATTGGGGTGCCGTGCAAGACCCCATTTTTGTGCTGATTTGCAACACAAAGGCCTTGGCCAGGGTGGAAACTGTTGGGGAGCGCCTAATGTTGGTTGTGGCAAATTGAAGCTGGGTGGGCAGGGTGTGGGATGTGATGAGGAGGTGGCTTTTAATGGCGGCGTGTTGGTTCCATTCCTGCTGCCACAGGGCCTCTGCTGTTACTCTTTGGCACGGTGGGCTTAGTCAAACAGGCTGGAGTGGTGGCAAACGAGCAGCAGGTGAATTGGGAAGATCCCTGTGTAGTGGCAGGCTTGCGTTGGTGTGAACCTTATCCAGGAGCTTGTAAAGGAATTCCATTCAAATTGAGGACAATGGTACGTACAGTGACGGCCAATTTGAATAGAGCATTTAAAATCTATAAAATATGGCGGCTGGCCAGGAATATTCTGCAGTTCCACTCTAGACCTAGGAGAGGTTTAGTTGCTAGTTGTGTGTTTCAGAGGGCATCATCAGTGCTGTTAATAATAGCTGTTTAGGGCTTCATTATAAACTAAAATTAGAAGATTCTTTTGGTTTTAGTTACTGATTTTAACATTTCAAGTAAACATTTCTTGGCTACTTGTTTCTGTGAGAGTAGTGTAGGTGTTGAAGCTGTATCTTGTTGGGTGATCTATGACAGTAGTGTAGGTGTTGAAGCTGTATCTTGTTGGGTGGGAGAAGAGAAAGCAGGGGATGTTAAAAGATGTCCACTATGATTTATTTGCAGTATTTTGGATACACATTTGGAGACCTTGTTGCATTGTTTTTCAGATATGAGACTGCAGGGGTTGCAGAGTCTCGGACAAAAGATACACTCCTTGATGAGGACGATGAGCTGTGGCACCAGCTGCGGCACATGCACATTGCTGACGTTTCCAAGTATGTTGTTGAGCAATTGAACATATTTACCTCCTGGCGTTAGACATGGCTCAGTGATGGCTCTCTCTCGCCTGCGTCAGCACGTTGTCAGTTCAAGCCGCACACTAGATACTTGAGCACAAAATCCCGGCTGGCATTCCCATGTAGTACTGAGGGAATGTTGCGCTGTCCGGGGTGCAATCTTTCAAATGAGATGTTAAACCCAGGGAGTTGTCTTATCTCTTGGGTGTCGATAATAAACCTCCTGCCGCTATTTTGAAGAAGGAACAGAGGAATTCTCCACAACCATAATAAACTTGGCAAGTCTGGCAGCATCTGTGGAGAGAGAAACATTAAAGTTTTGAGTCCGTATGACTCTTCAGAGCCCTAAAACAGATTATCCAGTCGTTATTGTGTTGCTGCTTGTAGGAACGTGCTGTGCAACTATGACTATACTTTTAAAAAGTACTTCATTTATTGTAATTGCTTTGCTCCTGAGGTCATGAAAGGTGCTACGTAAATGCAAGTTTAGAAAAAAGGTGTGTCAATCTTCTGCTCAGGATAACCTGTTTGCATGCACTATCATTGCCTAGTCCTGACAGTATCTGGCTTCTACCAAACAAATTAGATTGTCAGGGGAGGTTGTGGTATTGTCACTGGACTAGCAATCCAGAGTCCCAGAGAAATGACCTGGAGGTTCTGGGTGCAAATCCTGTCACGGCAGATGGTGAATTCCATAAAAATCTCACTTGTCATTATAAACCCATCTGGTTCACTAATGTCCTTTTTTAAGGAAGGAAATCTGCCTTCCTTACCTGGTGTTATGGGCCAGGGTTTAGAGAACCCCAAAGTGTATCATGGAGTTCACATGACCCACAACTTTTAATAGATTGTGGTATGGGGAGCACGCGGCCCACTCTACAGGCGTAGTACAGCAGAAATGGGAAAGTATTTTTTAAAGCAAAACAATGTTTATTCTATGAACTCGAGTTAACCTTTTTAAAACCTACAGTGAACATCTTCGCAACCATCAATTCAAATACAACCCCCAAAGATTACAACACTAAATAATGGTTACGCTGTCCTTTTAACATCCAGAAGACATACAAAAAACATAACCTTTAACAGAAGCACATCAGGTTAAAGTCACTACTCAGAACATTTATAATTCTGAATTCACCAAATGATCAAGAGATAGTCTTTTCATGGCAGAGAGGACAACCGTACACCTGCTTTGTCTGGCTTCAGCTCCAACATTGAAACGAAACAAAAACACAGACCCACCCTAGCTTTTCTCAAAGTGAAGCTAAAAAACAGAGCCAGAGCTCAGCTCCACCCACACTCTGACATCACTGCAGTAACAT
This sequence comes from Scyliorhinus torazame, assembly GCF_047496885.1. Taxonomy (NCBI): domain Eukaryota; kingdom Metazoa; phylum Chordata; class Chondrichthyes; order Carcharhiniformes; family Scyliorhinidae; genus Scyliorhinus; species Scyliorhinus torazame. The sequence continues at coordinate 19,749,364 of NC_092733.1, forward strand.
GAGCAGACAAACATTTCTTAAAAGTGACAATCTCGTGACACCCGGTCTGGCCCACACATGACTCCAGATTCACAACAATGTAGTTGACTCTCAAATGTCCCCTGAAAGGAGCTAGCAAGCCACTCTGTTCAAGCGCAATTAGGGATGGCCAATAAATGTGATTCCCACATCCCATGGATACATTTATAAAAATAGCAACTGCAACATTTAAGTAGTAATTATTCCTGTATAATTAGCATGCGTCAATAGTGTTTAAAAATGAATGCAGTAAAGAGGTTTTGTTTTTAAAGAAAACAGACCAAGACCTTTTTAGAACCACTGGGCGTCTCCAAACACCATTGAAATACTTTTGAAGTGTAGTCACTGCTGTAGTATAGTAATTCTGCACACATGGGCTCACTTGAGAGTAATTAATTGTAAGGATTTTCCACTGGACCCCCGCATTTTGAGTTGCTCACCCTGTCGGGATTGCAGTATTGCAATGGTATAATTGACAAAATCACAATGAATTCATTTTGCACATGAGCGCACTGAAAGGCAGATGTCTCCCTTGGGTCCGACGTGGCGTTCACTGATAAGCACTGACATTGTCATCTGACATGGAGGGATTGGGGGGGAGATGGGAGAGAAGTAGTTTAAGTTAGGAAGTGCAGAATGTTGTCATTGAATTCTTAATTCAGATTCTTGCGTCTAATTAAAATATCATTCCAGTTTGTATAGCTGAAAACATTTTTTTTCTTTGGATCAGCCATGCAAACATTCCTCCGTGGAGTCTTCAATTGCAGTCAAACCTCAGTTTATCCCCTATTTTAATCACCAAAGCATATTGCAGAACAACATTTGTTATTTGCATATCATCACCGTTCTTTGAATAAAGCTGCAGAATGACCTTTTCTCATTTGTCGAATGTATGAAAGATTAATTATTGAGGGGGCGCCATTACATAATAATTAATGTTAGCAATAATGTGTATTTATATAACACCCTTTTAATGTACAGAAACTTAGTAAGCCATTCCAGAGTTGGGATTATTTTTTGAAAAGCCAAAATGGGAGAATTAAATGGGAGAATTAGGCTGTAGGAAGGCTTTTGAAGGCAGGGATTGAAATAAGAGAGGCACACGGATTTGGAGAAGAGGGCTCGGAGAATGAGCTGTACCATTTGAGGTGAAAAACGGATGCCATACTTGGAAGGTTGAATAAAGTTGGGAGAATTGGAAGGTGCTCCAGTTCTGTCCTGTATATGTTGTGATAGCTACTTATTACAGACTTCTCAAACTGCATCCACAGGACACATCTAAAACATCGGAAATTTATATTATGTCCTGCTGTGCTGAGTAAATTAAAAATGTTACAGCTCAATGCAGCATAGAAATGGACATTGGCAAACGCTCTCTTCTGAGAGCGTTTGGGCAGCACGGTAGCATTGTGGATAGCACAATTGCTTCACAGCTCCAGGGTCTCGGGTTCGATTCCCGGATTGGGTCACTGTCTGTGCGGAGTCTGCACATTCTCCCCGTGTGTGCGTGGGTTTCCTCCGGGTCCTCCAGTTTCCTTCCACAGTCCAAAGATGTGCCGGTTAGGTGGATTGGCCATGCCAAATTGCCCTTAGTGTCCAAAATTGCCCTTGGTGTTGGGTGGGGTTACTGGGTTATGGTGGAGGTGTGCACCTTGGGTGGGGTGCTCTTTCCAAGAGCCGGTGCAGACTCGATGGGCCGAATGGCCTCCTTCTGCACTGTAAAATCTGAGTGCTTGATTTGTCGCCAGGCTTTGCAAAAGCTGGGCCATTAGTATAAATGTATCATTTAACCATATACTGTTGCCAATTGCTTATTTCCATGCAAGAGCCTGCACGCATATATCTTGTTTTTGTTTCCCCCCTCCCGCCTAACCTACAGAAAAGTAACAGAGTTATTAAAGACGTTCTGTGAAAGCAAAAGGATGACAACTGATAAGGTGAGCTGTTTTCTTGATTGTTCATGCCATTTCCCGTACGCCTGCACAATGCACACTTACTTTCTTTTGGATCCAATTTAAAAATTCCACTCTTTCACTTTTTTTCTTGTTGAGGCGACAGGTGGGCTGTACGGTAGAGCTTACAAAGCAGGGAACAGCACTTTGGAAAAAGCCACTTGCAGTGAAAATACTTGCATCCTTATATGATGTGCAGAAGAGAAAGCTATGCTGAAAGGTGGAACTGAGGCAAATGGAATAGGAGACTCGTTATACAGCACATACTATTTGGGCAGCTTGGTCCGTTTCTGTGCTACTTTGCATGGGTTGGAATTCCATTTTTTTTTGACTGACTGGATTAATTTTTTTGCATCTTTCTCTGCGTAGGTTATATGAAGAAATCTAATGATGTCAATTTCAACCTTGATTCTTTCATTTTCATTTCATTTACCTTCAAACGTTACTCAACATTTTTTTTGTAAAGCCAGGTTATTCGCACTGCAGTATTAAACTTGCTGACATGCAGTAGATATGTTACTGAATGTGGTGACATCCCGAAGCAATCAGCCACATCAAAAATGCCTCTGGGTTTCTAGTTTTCAGCAATTGGAGAGACATGATGCTATTTAATGTACTTGGAATATTGGAGGCAGCAATGCTGGCCAACAGGTGCTGATTCTCCAGTGTTCTAGCAGTATGTGCAGTGAAATTTGACCTGTGACATTCTACCCACTGTCAGTGACATTGTTGCCAGACCCACGTGCATTCTTCGCTTCCTGATTGGCATGGCAATGCTGCATTACAAGCTTCGGTACGTGAAGATTTCCCATTGAGTTGTAAAACTCCTCCTCCCTACTTAACATCATAGGCTAAGTATGGATGAGGAAGGCTGTGCGGCTGATCCATTTTCATTCATCCGAAAGATACTACATTTACCCATTCTGTTTTCCCCAACTCCGTTGCAGCATCTATTGGTTTCTTAAATTATTCAGGAATTTTACTGCCATTGCGCTATCCTCAAGTCCACAATCAATCACTCGTTGAGAAGATGTCCCAGTATCTAAATAAAATTGACCGTGTACTAATTTTATCCAGTGACCCCCTGACTCCTCCTCCTTGTTGTTCAAATATTCTGGAATGACCCCTTTCTCAATGAAAACCAAAACGTCTATCAACATTTCCTTGCAACTCAAACCTTTCATCTTTACTATTTTGAAATCCAGATCATTGCATTATCTTCTACTGCAGTGTTCAATAGGGTCTTGACGCCCGTCGACGTTGTGGCAGTTGCCGACATGATACAAAATCTATGCAAAGGGTAGGGTAAATCGTGTGCCACTGTCTCATTGAGAGGACAGGACTGAAGATGAGCGACCGTGCACTGCACTGTGGCTCCAGCTCCGTAAAATAATATCTTTAGTAGCAGCAACTAACCACTGCAATCGGTTGTGGTGTAGCAACTAAACTCTTTCAACATTCTGTACCCTAAAATATTTCAACGTTCTGTACCGTAAATGACTCTGATTTCACTTCCTTCGTTTGAGGACCTCTTTACCACGTGCCTTAATGAAGCTGGGCCACAGCTCTTTAATGTTATGGATTGTTTTTTCTGTGGGATTTTCTATTGGCTTTCAGTTACGGTCTATGTCAGGCAGAATCTGGCAGGTCCTCCGTTGAATGGGCAGTTGCAGGTACTTGGTAATGTCTATCTGATTAAAATCTGCCTCATCTGCTGAAGAGCATCAATTCGCCACAAGTGGTGGGTGTATTGGACAGCACTGTTCGACACTAACTCATTCTTTACCAGGACTTAAATTATGGAACGTGTCCCTGATCTCCTAAAATACGCGAACCTTAGATCAGACTTAGCATCACTTAAGCATTCTCAATTTACTATTTCCTCTTCTCAACTGCTGGTGTCTAGTGTGGCAATCAATTCATAAATGCAAAGGGAGTTGACTCTCTACTTTGTTGTTTATGAGGCCTCTGTCTTTTGAATTTCCCTGTGAGGAACAGAAATCTGACTGTTCCAAATTTGAATTTGCCCCTCTGGATTCAGATTTGGTTGTAAGTTAATGCTGATTTGAGATGGTATCCAATATAAATCTGTGCTGCCCATGGACATGCATGTGTGCTGACACCCTAACCTTTAATGCCTGAATTTGCTGTCATGCCCACTTGTTTTGTGAACATCAGACTAATGTATAACTTTCAGCACCACAATGCAAAGCATGTTGCGGTAATGGGACCCTCACTGAAGTAATTGCATTGGACTTGAAACGTTTCTTTGTACTGACCTTTAGAAACGTTTGTATATAATTACAGCAAGCTGAGGGATCACTGACTAAGTAGACCATCAAAGCAGAAAGTCATTCAGTACCCCAAATGTTTGCCCTGTTTAACCCGGTCTCTGGATTACTAATCCAGTGACAATACACCACCATCTCTTGGTTGCCAAGTGTGGTCACGATCAGATTCAGCAAGCAGCCCAGCACTTGGTATTGAAACAGCCACATTGAGCCTCTAGCCCCTCAAAGGGAAGGGGAGAGAATTGCATTTTTTTAAAGTGTCAAACACATTTGTCTTTTCTTTCAGGCCAATCTGCGGGATCTTTCTCAAATGCTAAAAAAAATGCCTCAGTATCAGAAGGAGCTCAGCAAGGTGAGTACCACTGTTGTTTACTATCTCCATGACCAGGGTAGAGAACAAATGAGCAATTTGACTGGAGCTGGAATATTGGAGGAGAGAGAATTTAAAATGGCCAATAAATTGCACCCTGTTGAACAAACTGTACCAACCAGCCTGATGTTTTCAATAGTTAGAACGGGCAAGTTCTGAATTTTTTAAAACCCTATTTAAATTTAATGAATGCATACCACCTACAAGAAGCAGCAAAAATTATGATTTATGGGGTTTGCAGTATTTTGGAATCTGACTGAACCTTCAGTAGGAGATGGGAACAGAATGCAATACAAAAACTTGTGATTCTTCACTGTTTAAACTTCAAGCTATTTCCCTTACAATTAACTTTATTTTACATTCAAGGTCAGGATCCCCATTTTATGCACTGTAGTCCTATTATTTCTCAGTTATCTGCACCCCTGAGGCGTGATGTCCTTCCTTTTGTTTTTCCTTCCAGTACTCCACACACTTGCATTTGGTTGAAGACTGCATGAAGCACTTCAAGGGTTCAGTTGAAAAGATGTGTAAAGTGGAGCAGGTCAGTACATCTGAGAGTATGTGCTCGTCTGGAGTCCATGTTTGTGGCACGGGTAATAGTCACTTGAGTGCCGGCGACAATAAGCGATATTTGAAGTCATTTAAATTTTCAATTCATTTCCCGGGATGTAGCATTTATTGCCCATCCCTAATTATCCTTGAACTGAGTGACTTGCTAGGGCATTTCTGAGGCAGTAAAGAGGCGACCACATTGCTGTGGGTCACATAGCCCTAGAACTTTTCAGCACGGCAAGAGGCCCTCCGGCCCATTGCGTCTGCACTGCCCATCCAGCACTCAGCTATCCTAATCTCATTTCCAGCACTTGGCCAGACCAGGTAAGGATGGCAGATTTCCTTCTCCAAAGGACATGAGTGAACCAGATGGGTTTTCACAATGATCGCCAATGGTTTCATAGACTTTTAATCAGATGTTTTTATTACCGTGTGCATTACCGGATTGCTAGTTCAGTGACAATACCAGAACATCTCTTTCTCCCCCCCCCCCGTCCCTCCCTCCCTCCCCATACTTGCTGCCTTTCAAAGTGTGTCTGATCATATTTTGATATTTCTGGGATACATTATGAACTGCTATAAAATTGAAATCTTCTTTGCAATTGCTTTATATGGTAACCTGTATTATGTAGAATATTTGTACATCAGATTAACAAGATACATTTGTTCCTACAAACAGGACCTTGCTATGGGGACTGATTCCGAGGGCGAGAAGGTCAAAGATCCCATGAAAATAATTGTGCCGATCTTGCTGGATGCTAACATCAAATCATATGACAAGATCAGGATTATCCTGCTATACATCTTCCACAAACATGGTACAGTATAACTTGCAGAAAATGCCATTTTTATATTCCATTCAAATAGTTTTACATTGCCCAGAGGTCATCAATTTCCACACAACAGACCAGTTTGTTTTAGCATTGATGTGGCGAATCTTTCGTGTTGGCTCAGTGTAAGACTGTAGCATAACTTTGTAGTAAATAAGTTGACAACCGGTATCGTTTAGGCACGGTTTGAGATTGCTTCAGTGAGGCAGAGAGGCTTTGTGGCAACACAATTTAAGAAGTGGGCTGATGAACTGGGCTGCAGGGCAGCTTGGAATAGGCCTCTTTCCTCTGCCTCCCGTGTTTAAATCCAGCCAGATTGATGCCTCTTCTGGTTGCACTGATGTAGCGTGAAGTGGATTCGGGCAGTCCATTCCCTCTGGCGGTCATAAGCCTACATTTGGCCCAAATTCTCTGTTGTCCATGTTTTTCGATCAAAATGTTTATGTAGTAAATAGGTGGAGGTAAGTAGGTGCTCTATTGAGATGGGAGCCGAGACACATTACAGGGTAAGAGTAGGGGGGAGGTAAATAGGTACTCTATTGAGATGGAGGCCGAGGCACATTACAGGGTAAGAGTAGGTGGTGCTGTAATCTGCATTGTACTGAGCAATACCTAACCTGGGAGTGTTTGTTATTGGCGCTGGCTGTCTGAAAAGAACAAGCATTCCTTTCGGTGGAATTAACATCTCGAGTTTGAACACAAAAAAATTATAAAAGCATTTTTAAATAAAAGATGAACTGATGTGATTTGACAAATGTTTAGCAAGTAGTATGGTGACTCTTTTGAGTTTGTAGAAAGTCTCTTAAATATCCGATAAGTCTCGTTTAAATTTGAACATGTGTATTAAATCATATACACCGTTATTCAGTTCAATGTGATGTCCACCCTTACAATCCTCCATTTCTAGCTGCCCAGTCACACTGTAGTTTAACAGGGATGTGTTATCGTATTCATTCTCAATGCTGAGTTAATTGGTCTCAGTCAGTGTTGGGTTTTGGAGCTTTCGGGCTGTGGAGCACAGTGCCATTCACCGCTGACCGCTGTCCAATTACCCCTGCTGAAGGTCATTGTGTGGGTGTTGGATAAGGATAAGTGCGGGATCAGTGGGGGTTGTCTTCCCCGTGTAAACAGCCTGCCAGCGTTTCTCATTGCAACACATGGCGGACTCTGATGGGGCTTGACAGTGTAGATGCTGAGAGTGTGTGACCATCCCACTCCCAAGCTAGAAAGTCTAGGACGAGGGGCCACCGATGGGGATGTCTCTGGAGAGGGGCCAGCCACTTAAGACTGAGACAAGGTGAGGTTTGGTGGGAAGTGAATCTTTGTAATGTTCTACCCCAATAAGGGTACCATCTCTCGCAGGGTAAGTTTGGTATGGGGTCTAGTAGAAAGTGCAGCCAGGAGAGGTGGGGCATTTGCTGCCAAAGTTGTAGGAGGGCACAGACCGGTATAGAGAGGGTACTGCACTTGCACGGGATTTAAAGGCCTGAATTACAAGACAAACCGTATCTCAGATCCATGCAATTCGGGGCACTGATCTTTCAGGACAATCTCTTAAAATAAGGGACAATTGGTCACCCTGCCCCAAGAGGGTTGAGTCGGTGAGTATAGTCGAGGCTGAATTGCTTCGATTTCTGGGCACTAAGGGAACGGAGGGATAGGGCGGGAATGTAAGCTTGAGATCTAAGACCAGCCATGATCTTATTGAGTGTGCAGGCTTGGGGGACCGACCATAAGGCCTACCCCTTATTTTCTCTCTCCTCTTGTATTCAAAATCCACTGATGTGAGACCAATTACTTAATTGGTCCTTGTGGAAGATTTTGTTAGGTATTGGGGGAAAGCTATCAGAAATATTTTCTTTATTATTGTGTTTTTATTATCTAATTTCCTTTGGCTATTTGGTCATTTCAGGGATCACAGAAGAGAACCTCACCAAACTTATACAGCACGCAAATATCCAGGAAGACAGCAATATCATCCGCAACTATCAGAATCTGGGCGCGACAATCATAGCTGGGGTACGCGTTACTTAAATTGACCAACTTTCATTTTTTTATTTTGCTCTAAACTTGTGTAGCAAAACATTTAAGTTTCTTGATCAACGACATAAGAATTTAGTTTACCCGATGTTTAACTGTTGGGCAGTCCCAGTAATCTCTGTGAGTCTAGCTGTAACTAGTACGTTCCTACATTGTGTGGTTTAAGCTTTATGATGATAAGGCCGGCTGTGCAGAGATCAGGGCGCCCTTTAGAAAAGACACCCTGAGGGCAGCGCAGTGGTTAGCACTGCTGCCTCACATCACCTAGGACCCGGGTTCGATCCTGGCCCTGGGTCACTGTCCGGGTGGAGTTTGCACATTCTCCCCGTGGCTGCGTGGGTTTTTGGTGACAAACTTGTTAGATCACCAGTGAGGGGCGTAGGAAATCGGGGAAACAGGCAGGTGCAAAATCGCCATCTTAGGAGGGATGCTACAAGGCAAAATGGGGGCGGTGATGGGGCAAGTAAACACAAGGTGAGGTAGAAAAATGTTAAGTTGGTTGTAATAAATTTGATTTTACTACTTGTTGCAGGTTCAGCTACATGTCAACATTACAAAATGTGATTATGTTGCGCTACAACTTAGGAACACTCATTGTTGCATCACTGAGATATTGAGCGGGATTTAACTGCGAGCATGTGTAGCCTCGGCCAAGGCCGCACATGGCCCTGTTTTGTGCACTGAGCATCCCAATCTCTGGAGCCCCTGAAGCAACCCCTCATTATCCTTACTTTCTCCAAGAAAAATGCCAGGGTGCCCAGATAGCACCAGCTGTGCCATGGCACCACCCTGTCCAAAGGGCATTCACCTGGGGGCCTGCGATCCCCTGGGAGATCCGGCGCCGCCGTTCGATCTTTCCCGTTAACTGGCATCGCATCAGCTATTTGTGAAAACTGGGAGGTCAGCGAGCGATGGAGTTCAGAGGTCACTTGGGTGAGCGCTACAAACGGAGGACATTTCTTTTGACGATCAATAAAAGGAAATAGGATTCAGAACTTACGACTTGGTTGATCGGGGCTTCGGCGATCCATGCTGTCTAGTCGAGGACCAGAAAAAATCTTTAAAGTGGCGAAGTAGGTTTGGGGCAAATGTGGAAATGCTTTTGGACTTGTCAACTTTACTTCAGATCACAAAGAAGTTGAGGTATTTTGAAAACTTTGGCGCCTGAAATTGGAGAAGTTAACGTCTTTTTTTTTTAACCTCACTTCCTAAGAGCGGATCATCTTCAAAGTCTAAACCAGAAAGAAAATTGCGAACCGAATCAACTTATCAGCTGTCCAGGTGGACTCCAGTCATCAAAGATATTATGGAGGTACAATGATTGTAGTGTGAACAAATGTGGCCACCGACCTAGACAGGAAGCCGTTCGTTTGATTACTGTATACTTGCTGATCAGAGAAAGTGAGAAGTGTTTCTCCATCTTACTCCTTGCTGATGCCTCGAGGTTTCTAAGCAACATGAGATCTATTTCTGAGGATGAGTAAAATTGGAGGGAGAAAATAGTGTTTTTAAATTTGTCTGAATGTTTGAAGTTGCGAAGATGGGTATGCATGATGGACGGAGTGATGCAATTCATGAATGTCTCTGTTGGGCGTTGCCCATTGATTAATAAAGTTCAAGTGTTGTAACACCTGATCGGAAAAGTGAATTATTCCATGTTGCAAATCCTCCGCTTTGCAGCAGTCTGCTGTTTTGACGTGACAATTTGTAATCCATATAGGAAGCGACAGAAGAAAAGCTTTGCAAAAAGCAATGGCCGTTCGTGTCGGACCCTGCCCCGAGCACAGCAACTCAGACAGCCGTGAGGTATGTGAGCGACGAGCCCCCTGCATCCGTTCTGCTGGGACTGAAAACTCTTTCAATTGGGCCCTGTCTCATCTTGTTTGGAGAAAACATCACTTTCTTATTTGTAGTCGTGCTGTGTAAAGTTAACATGCGTATTAGAGAGGGTATGGATAATCTAGAAATCGTTACGGATCTCGTAATCCTGAGAACAGGAGTTAAAAAACCACCCCGGCTGTTTGAGATTTTAAATTGAATTTTTATTTTTATTTGGAGTACCCGATTCATTTTTTCCACCTAGCCTGCACATCTTGGGTTGTGGGGGCGAAGCCCCCACACACGCTGGGAGAATGTGCAAACTCCACTCGCAACGTGACCCAGAGCCGTGATCTAACCTGCTGCCTTTATCTGATTTGGCCTTTATGTGCCTCTAGTGCCACACAGATGTGGCTGATTTTTACCTGCCCCCTAGCAAGCTACTCAGTCGCATCAAACCATTACTCGAGGCCGTTAGGATGGCTGAGTGCCATTTCGAACTGAGTCGCAGTCGGTGTTAACCCTCTACTTCTCAGCCAGCCTGTGTACTAAATCTCCTGTGTGAAGGTATCCTGCACTTGTAGACTGATTAAATGACAGAAGTCCTCTGCCAGTTCTCAGAAAGGGATTTTAACAGCCCCCAGTAGACCGATAAGATGGTCGTTGCCATCTGCCCAATGTGATGTTTTATCCCTTCATTATGGGGATGTGAATGTTTGCATGTTTGTTATCCCCCAACATCGAGGCTCTACAGCCCTGAGACGAACCTTTTGGTAATAGCATGTGGGAAAACTTTAATGCAGTGAATTCTGTTACTTCCTCAAGCGCCCGCTTTGGTCATTGGCACAAGAACAAGACTCCGACAGAGTACAGAACTGGGCCCCGACTCATTGTTTTTGTTATTGGAGGGGTTTCTATGTCTGAGATGCGCTGCGCGTACGAAGTAACAAAAGCCACCGACAACAAATGGGAGGTGTTGATTGGTAAGTTCTGTCAGCTTTGTTACTTTCTGTGTGGAGTTTCAACCATCATTGGTCCTGTTTAGAAATACATTGAACCTTCGTGCAAAACGTTTTAACTCTCACGCTTACAGCGGACACAGTTTAGAACTGAGGTGAGAATTGACGTTGTTTGCCAAAGAGATGGAAGTAGGGTGGGAATAGTTTTAATTTATTTATAGACGATAACGAACCACCTCCAAGCTCGTGACCAAGAGTACAGCAGGATTATTCCCCCAGTGCAAAGCAGTGAGTGGAGGAAGAGTATGAAATGAAGCTGGGGCAGCACTTATTCGCCAAATGATAAGTGGGTTGTGAAATAAATGGCTTGGGAATCCCAAGTGGGGGGCTACTGGAACTGGGTCAAGAGCAACTTAATGCATTCAGAAGAGAGAAGGGATTGAAAGGTATGATGCAGACCTAGTAGAGCCATTTTGATCTGTAAAACAGTTGGTTTCTGGGGCTAAAGGCTTTTTCCTTCGCCTGAAAATGTTTCTGTAGGAGAGCCCCTCTTCAGAAGGGGTCAGCTTGGGTAAAATATCCTGTAGTTTGATCAATGCTGGAACAATATGCCTGTCGTTTGCCTCCACCATAGGCTCCACTCACGTCCTGACGCCTGAGCGATTCCTGGACAGTCTGAAGAACTTGGACAAGCCTCTGGAGACTCAAAGCTGAAAGTTCTGTTTGGACGTTCTCAATCTTGCCGCCAGCCTGTAATTTTCCAACTGTGATTAAACCCACAGGAAAGTGGAATAGTGACTCTAAATCAACTGGTTGTATGTTAAGCTCACAGAATTAGATGTAATTATTTATTTATCTTTAAATTGAAGTGTACAGTTGTGTCCCTCCTTTAATTGTCAAGCGTGGGTGCATCAGTACTAATTTACTTGCCACTTGGTGAGTTGGACATTCGGCCTTCTCTTTCCTTCTGCCCTTCCAAACTAATTTTTTTTCCCCTCTTGGAAGATGCAGACTCCGGCCTGGGCTGTGATTCATAATGGGCTGTGATTCATAAAATGGCATCTTGTACCTTCAATCCTTCCCTCGTCTGATGTGTCTGCTTCCAACCAAAAAACATTTCTTGTTGAATAATTTTAACTTGGGAGCAAGTTTGCTGTCATACGGTTTAGGGGACCTCCTTGGTCCATTCCCTGGCCTGTATTGCGTTTGCCCAACTTGGCCTGGTTGAAAACTGGAGTTTGTACAATTGACCATTAACACCTGGGCTTGGGAGCGAGGGGCCAGCCTTGTTTCCTCCTGCCCAAGCTGCCCCCCCGCCCAATCTCTCCATTTCCTTGTCTGTACACCTCCATATCGTAACAAACCTGTTGAAGTTAACTCCTCCCCACCCTTTGCTGTTAAAGCCTTTAACTAGCAGAAATTAATCCTAACAAGGGCCTTGCAGCACCTTTGGTATAGAAGAAGTGCTGAGATTGCAACTGTTGTAACTCCCGAGTACTGTCCAAAGAGCCACGGTGCAGTAAACCGGTGGAATGGTAAGGAGCACTGATGCTACCAGCAAGCTTGTGAAGTGCTTTGATTTCAGACTCGACCAAAGCTGGTAAGCAACTTGTTGCCTGACTGGTTGTTCTACGTCTGTCACAGCAGAGGTTTAAAAAGCCTTTTCAGTTCGCATATAAGCACATAGCGTGCCGACCGATGGAAACATCCCCGTGTTATTTTTACATTGTACATTTTAATGCACTTAGCATTGTTTGCAAACTGGAAGCAAGGACTAAATCATAAAGGATTGTATATTTATGGTGTGTTGCATAATCTCTTTATCTGCTTACAATTCTGCAATCCGAATAGGTAATTAAACTTATATTTTTAATTATTTAGGTTCAATAGGTTGGGATGAAGAAGGCCCTTCAGATCCATTGGATCTGACCCTTGCAGAATACCATTGCTGCAGCCTTGCTGTTATTGCTTTGTATAGGCATACGGACCTCTGTTTAGCATTTACCCAGCAACATATTAAATAATGAAAAATCGAATTTAGGACAAAATTATGTTGTTTTTTTAAGATCAAGCCTCGATGGGACAGATGTTGAGTTTTGTCATTGCAATCACAATAAGCAGATGTTAATCTAAGGTCAAAAAAGTCTATTGCAGATTATATGTAACAGTTTTCATATCTATAATATTTTCCATCACCAGTAATCCTCCATAAATTGGCAGCCTGTTGGATTGTGGTGATTTCCGTGCATGTTGATAGCACAGTGTTGGGCTCTCTCTGACCTATTCTTGGATTTTGTCATCTTCCCTCCTCTTTTAGAGCGGGTTCTGTCCATTCCCCTGATTTGTTTTGTTTGCAGTGAGCAAGTCATCTGCTACTATTGTCTTTGAGGCTGATTGAAGGAAATAGATGAGGGAGAACCAGACAAACTAATGCTCTAACCTTTACTTCTCTCTTCTCCTCAAGAGGAGAACGGTCTAACCCACCACCTCCATTGACACTGCCGTTCTCAGAAGCTTGCTGCATGTGGAGACCTGGTATAAACCTACACCCTCCCACATAGCACAGCATCCCATCAATGTAAAATAGGGAGACATTGAGTCAATTTCTATATCCTCGGAAAACTCGCTACTCTAACCACAGATATTTTAGTAACTTATTTACACCTGAGCCCTTGCCTCAAACCAAATAATGGAGAAAATGAGAGAAATCGCTATTGCTAGAATGAAGGCTTTCCTTTTACGGGAGTATTTTAGTTTGAATGAATCTGTTCGTAAGCTCCCTCGAGTGCGCGGTGCCTGGAGAATTCTTTTTTTCCACCTATCCCCAATTGAATCCGTTTTTTTTTTTTTTTTTTTTTCCCCCTGAGATATATAACTCGTCTTATGTTACCACCTGCAGTCCCTGGTGCTGCACAACTTTGGTCTGACACAAAGACGGCGCATTGCGATAGCCGCGCTTGCTGAACTTCACACTCGAGGGGATATTGAAACAACTGCAGCACAAAAGTTAGTCTGACACAAGTGTTGTCAAGACCTCCGCTCCCCCCCCCCCCGGATCACCACAGGAGAGGGACGATTCCGTTTACTTCATGCTACACCCTAATACTGAGACTGTTGGTGTAGATTGCATGAGTTCACTTTTTGTTTTTAAGCTTTATTGCACTAACTAAATACAGCCTCTGCACAAAGTTCCTATCACCGGACTGTATATGGGAATCCTTTCTTTGAACTTTGAACAATGCGTTCAATGTCTGTAAATTAGATTTTGAATGAAGGCCATAAACAAATTCATTTAATCTACACCTGAGATTCCTTTTACAAATGATATGTCGATGGTTTGGGTGGAACTTTCTGACCTCGGATAACAATGCAATCTTTATTGGAAGTATCGCTGCAAATATCTTGTCTGCTACTATTAGTTTTTGTGCATTGATCTGTGTGTTTATGCCATGTATTCGGTTTAGTTAAAATGTTAAAATGTAAGCTTTAAATTGCACATTCTCTCTCTTCTCCCCCCCACCCCCACCCCTAACACTGTTTTGAAAGGGATGTTAAACAGGATGGCATCTACATGCTGGGCTCTTAAAAGATTGATCAGATTTTTGAGTAAAGGAAATTTCTGAGACTCTTTTTCCCGTGCATATTCATTTACATTCTTTTAATAAGGCAGTGGTAAGCACCTGATGGTCTACGTAGCCATTTACAACTCAAGTCACTCTTGGGAAAAGTTGGTCATGTCTGGACAGACACTGGGTTTGTTTTGAATTGTGGCCTGTGTCTGGGGGAAGCTCTTCCACACCTTGTGCTAGCACACCAGCTCCTGTCTGAGGAGGATGCCCAAAGGCACAGGCAATAAGGTTCACTTTCTCATATTTAAACGGGTTCTGCAGTGAGGTCCTAGGTTTACCAGGACCTTTGTGCACTTTTTTTACGTCCAGCTTTACAATATGACGCCATACTCATGTAATGGATACTCTTTTACCCCCAACCCTCCCTTCCGTTTTCCCCAGATGACCATCACACCATTTAGCTTCTTCACAGTTTTTGAGTTCAATCAGTACTTTGTGCGCGCTCTCGTTCTCGTTCTCGCTCGCTCTCGCCTGCCCTCGCTCCTTCATGCCCTCTCTCGTTCCCTCTCTTTCGTGCTCGCTCCCGTTCCCCCTCTTTCGTGCTCGCTCTCTTTCCCTCTCTTTTGTCCTCGTTTTTGTTCCCGCTCTTTCGTGCTCGCTCTCGTTCCATCTTTTTCGTGCTCGTTCTCTTTGTCTCTCTGTCTATTGCGTGCTCGTTCTCTTTGTCTCTCTGTCTATTGCGTGCTCGTTCTCTTTCTCTCTCTGTCTCTATTGCGTGCTCGTTCTCTTTCTCTCGTCCTGTTGCCACTTTAGATTGGTGTACACCATATAACAGTCTTAACATTGCTGTTTATAAAACTGGCTTACCTTAACTGATTGATCTGAGGTCAATCACTATTTATGAAGTGCTCTCTCTCTCTCTTGCCATGGAGCAGTTCATCATATATCTTGATTGGGGAGGGGGCTAATTAACTCTATTCTCTGACCTATTTAAATCTTTTGTTATCCAGCATGTAATCTGCTCATAGATTCAGTGTATTTAATTTCATTGTGTTCCTGATTTATCTAGATGGCAAAAGTTGATGTAAATATTTTCTCTTTAGTAGCCAGAATAACTTTTGTATGTATATGCATTTTAACTAAAACCCAATAAACTCTGTTTATGCTGTGTGTGTGTGATCCAACTTGTATGTAACCAGTTGCCTTTTTTGGTATTTCCTTGGTTGTTTCTAACTCTCTGTATATTATATATTTATAGTTTAAAAAAAAAAAGATCTTGCATTTATGTGGTGCTTCTGCCAGCTCACTGTCTTAAAGCATTTCGTATCTAAATGTGGCTCCAGTCTGCACACATGTCTCCAATAAATGTCCACATAATGTGATCCTCCCTCCTCCCTCGGCACCTGACTTTCCCTACGACTCATATCCATGCCCTTTTTTGTGGCCGCTATCCTGTAAAGTGACAAGAAATATCTCTATATGCAGCTGTTGCTGGGATTTATTGACCATTCCTAGATTTAGATTTTTTTTTTAAATTTAGCATGCCCAATTAATTTTTCCAATTAAGGGGCAATTTAGCGTGGCAAATCCACCTAGCCTGCACATCTTTGGATTGTGGGGGCGAAACCCACGCAAACACGGGGAGAATGTGCAAACTCCACACGGACAGTGACCCAGAGCCAGGATCAAACCTGGGACCTCGGCGCCGTGAGGCAACAGGGCTAACCCACTGCCCCACCGTGCTGCCCTGACCATTCCTAGATGCCCCTTAGGAAAAGAGACGGTGAACTGCTGCCTTGAATGCCTGCAGTCCCTGGGCTATTGGTATGCTCAGTGCTGTTCGAGAAGGAGTCCCTTGATTTTCTGCCAGTGGCAATGAAGGAATGACAATGTGTTTCAAGGTTGGGATGCTGTGAGCCTTGGAGGTGGTGCTGTCACATACATTGGCTGCTCTTGGCCTTCTAGGGTGGAAGTTACTAGCTTAGGAGGTGATAAGGGCATTGGTGGGCTACTGCAGTGTATCTGCAACCAACCATTCTGCCCCTGTGGTGGAAGGAGTAAATGTTTAAGGTGGTAATGGGGTCATTGAGCTGCTTGTGTAGTTTGAGCTGCACTCATCCTGGGAAGGGGAGACATTATGCTCCTGACTTGTGCAGGTGATGGGCTTTGGGAGTCAGGAAGTGAGTCACTCGCCACAGACTACCCAGCCTCTAACTTCCTTATGTCCAGTAAGTTTCTAGTCAATGGTGATCCCCAGGATGTTGTTATTGGGGCACATCGTTAGTGACGTTGACTGTCATGGAGCAATGGTTAGACTCAGATGGTTGGTTGCATGGCACTGGTTTAGTACAAATGTCACTTATCCAATCCTGGATGTTGGACGAGTCTTCCTGATTGTGGGCATGGGCGGTTTCATTCTCTGAATGGAACTGAACTAGATCAGCATACATCCCCCAGTTCTGACCTATGATGGGGAAATGTCAATGATGAAGGCCATTGGCTGCTAAAGATGTTTGGCCTCGAAGTCTGCTTCATGAAACTCCTACAGCACTGTAGCATCATCTAACCAAACCTCTTTTCACTGATGTATATCCATTATACAATGAGGTGCCTAAACAACTACACAATACTCAACAAATGACATGAAACTTCATTGCTGCTTTTTCATTTAATAAATATACTTAGTACTTTTGACTGTAGGCTAAGAAACACCAGATTAAACCCACTAGTGGACATGAGAAATATCCTGAACAATGGTGGGGTGAGATCAGGAGGAAAGAACAGGGCCTGCTTTGATCATGTGTGGGTTAACCTGAGCTCTAGAACCATAACATTGCTACATTTGGCCCATCGAGTCTGTGCCGACCCTCTGGAAAGAGAACCCTATCCCCGTAATTCAGCCTAGCCTGCACATCTTTGGACACTAGGAGGCAATTTAGCCTGGCCAATCCAACCAATTGCACATCTTTGGACTGCTCTCCTACTCTGAATATGGGATCTTTCACATCCTCTGATTAAAATCTAATCCAGAAGATAGTAGCTCCGACTGTGCCACACTCCCTCCGTATTGTACTGAGGGGCGGCATCTAGATTTTTTTTCTTTTTTGCTCTAATCTCTAGCGTGGAACTATGCACCTATAACCTTGAGTCTGAGATGGGAGTGCTACACACACACACACCGCCATGGCCAACATCGAGTGACCTCTGACCATCTCCTTTCACTGCCTTGAGTTTTAATAGGAGCAAAGCCCCAAAACCTTGCGCTACAATCAAATCCAGAATTTGGGACACACTGAGCACTGGAATTGGTAGTTCACAAAAACAAACCAATTACAAAGCAAGGGAGAATAATTATGTCACGTTATTTTAATTTATAAAACAATGACCTATGAAGGAAAGTGGTGATGTCATAATACAATAAGCAGTTACATTGCAATGTGATAGAGAAACCTCTAGAGATCGTGCAGTGGTTTTCAGAATGGCACTTTTTATTTCCAATGTGGGGGAAAAAATGAAATTTTCTTTTATTTGTGTGTTGATTTGGAACCGACTCTATTGGTGTTATCCTGGTAAGTGTGAGTTCTGACTGTTTCAGGTTGTTGTTTGTAATGTGTCATAGAGCTACAGGTCAGTACAACAGGGCCATTCTGTGCTATTATTCAATTCCAGCCTTGGTCACTGTCTGGAGTTTGCAAGCGCTCCCCGTGTCTGCGTAGGTTTTCTCCAGTTTCCTCCCACTGTCCAAATATGATTGGATTGTCGAAGATAAATTGCCCCTTGGTGTCCAGGGATAATAATCTTTATTAGTGTCACAAGTAGGCTTGCATTAACACGAATTAAATTACTGTGACAATCCCCTAGTCTCCACACTCCCGAGGCCTGTTTGGGTACACGGAGAATTCAGAATGTCCAATTCACCTAACGGCATGCCTTTCGGGACATGGGGGAGGAAACTGGATCACCCGGAGGAAACCCATGCAGATACGGGGAGAACGTGCAAACTCCACACAGACAGTGACCTAAGCCGGGAATCGACCTCGGGTCCCTGGCACAGTAAAGCAAGAGAGCCGCAGGATGTGCAACTTAGGTTATGGGGATAGGTTGAATTGGACAGAGGAGTGGACATGGGTAAAGTGCTCATTCGAAGGGCTGAATGGCCAACTTCTGCGCTATGGGATTTTATGATTATGTGCCGACGGTGCAGCAAAATACAGCCGGATATCCCTTCAGGTGAAGTCTCTCCATTTAATCGGGCAGATCAATCATCTGCTGTTGCCGACCAACAACCCTCAAAACGTGCCAAAAGCAGGATAAAACCCAGAAATATGACTGCAGTACATTTGAAAATTTCAACACTTGGTGCGATGACCTTGGCGCATATGCTCATTATCCAGGTTTGCTGTGAAAATTAAAGGGATTTTTTGAAAGCACATTTTTGGGGAAGATATTTTCTTTTACAAATTTTGGGCATCCTGTACATTACAAATTACAAAAACACGTTACTTCAAATGGAATGTTACAGAAAGTGCATTAAAATGTAACCTTTCTCCATTTTGTGGTGCCTTTAATACAATTGGGGTTCAAGATATGCATTCAATGTCAGCCATACAACTCTCTGATGAAAGATTTCAAATTAAATGCTACACAAAATTCAATGGAGGCCAACTTTTCAGTCAGCATATTCCACCTCCAGGTGCCTCCATAAGATTTCAATATTGATATTTGCAGTGGGCATAGAACTGAGTGATTCTAAACCAATTCCAGCCCCGTGATGTACCATGATTGAAAGACCTTAGTCAGCAACCTTCCCTCATTGCGCCTTTGTGGCGGCTGCCCAAGCTTTAGTGCATCCCCAAGCACGTAGTCCTAGGAATATGCCAGTCTGCAACACTCGGCCAAAGACACATCTTTACACTGGAAGACCAGCAAGTTCCAGGCAGGCCAAAGATTCATTGAATTAATGGCCCTTCAGCCACAGTTGATGTTTATCTCCGTCTGCGTTCCCTGGGAACAGCCCGAGGAGCACCAAATCCAGTGGCAAGGGACTGCTCGGGATGAAACAACAAAAACCATTGTATCTGCTGATCTTTTTTTTTGTAAATGCACTTTCCATCAGAAGGTAGATAAGGGGCTTGTCCCCACCACAGCCACCTCAGGGGCAACATGCGGAAGGGGTGAGACTCTGGGCATTTAGCAAAGTTCTGACGGGGAGGATCTTTCTCGCAACCAGCCAAGCTACATGTTGGTGCTTGTTTGAAAGTTCTGGAGATGAGGCCTTCTGCCAAATGACTGACAGTCAGATTGGGGAGCCATCCGACAAGATCTACCGTCCCCATTTCCTGCAGGGTCTCAAGGATGTTAGTGCCTGATAGACTTGTGATCAGAAAATGTTTGATGCATAAATATGTCCGCAAGGGATAGCTGGTATGACATGGTCCAACTGCTTGGAGCGTTCAGCAGCAACATGGCCAGACCCATCCTTTGCAACATAAAATATCTCACCATGGACAGCAATTCCCTTAGAATGGGTTTTTGGGTCTGCACTTTTACAATGCCAAAAAAATAGTAAAATTACACAAACACTAGCTCGATTCAATTCCCATCTTTCATTCACAGTTTTTCTAGTAGAAAATGACATCTAGGATGTCTGTCCTTCCTTAACCTACTCCCACCCCATCTTCCTGCCTAATTTGTGCTGGTTGTGGGCTAGCTAAAATTAGCCAATGGTTCCAGTGGCATAAATCTGCACAGTTTAGTTACACGGTGCCTGATAATTCATCTGGGATCGTTGTGACTGTTTTGGCTTTGAAATGAGTGTAAAAGGTGGGCTGCGGAGGTCTTGTGATGCAGTTGGTTAGCATCCCTGCCTCTGAGCCAGATGATCCCGTTTCAAGTCCCGCCTCAGGGCTTGATGGCCGAGGAAGGTGCGCTCGTAATGCGGCCAAACAGGTTTCAGTGTCAACCTGCAAAATCTTCCCAAAACGTGGCAATGGCTGACGGTAAGAGTGGGAGGGCCCACGACCAGCCATGCTCAATGTGGAGTGGCTAGAAGCCTCTGGTGACCTGTTCCAGGAAAGATCTCGCTGTGGAAACAGACAAAAGTAAGCCATGTGCACCACTAAGTGTGGGAAGAGACCAACAACTAGGCTGTACCTGCTTCTGATTCCGTACAATACAAATGTGGCATATTTAGATAGTGGCCGAGTGATTACACGCAATGTGAGCTTTCCTTTGAGGCGGAATCTGATAGACCATTTGTTTTAAAAAGTGGACACAGGGTCCTGAACCTCACAAATAAATCTCTGCTAAGCTTTTACAGGATGTGGTGTGCCAAATATAAAATATGAAAACAACTTTGACAGAGAGATTCGTCCTGGAGAGTTTCCGTGGCAAGTCCAATTGCAATTTAATTGGAAGTATCTGTGCGGTGGTGTTATTTTGGATAGATGGTGGGTTTTGACAACAGCACACTGCGTTTTCATGTTGTAAGTATCACTGCGTTTTTGGGACGTTCATACTTCTTTTCTTCCCTGCTGGGATTTATAAGCAACCTGCAACAGGGAGCGGCACAGAGGTTAGCACTGCTGCCTCATGGCGCCGAGGACCCGGGTTCGAATCCCGGCCCCGGGTCACTGTCCGTGTGGAGTTTGCACATTCTCCCCGTGCCTGCATGGGTCTCGCCCCCACAACCCAAAGACCTGCAGGCTAGGTGGATTGGCCACGCTAAATTTCTTCATAATTTAATTTTAAAAAGCAACCTGCAATAATTCCCAATCAACAGAAAGTAGGTTCTAACTGAATGTACGATTACCTAATTACGTCAATGCCAGGGTCTGGAATGACGAGATAGTGAGAAGTTACTCCTATTGGTGGTAGGATTAAGATCCAGAGGGCACAGATTTAACATAATTGGCACAAATTTTAACAATGGTAACCTGAAGAAAAGCTATTTTACGCAGTGAAGGGCTAGAGTCTGGAGTGCGCTGCCTGAGAGTGTGGTGGAAGTAGGTCCAGTCAAGGGGGAATTTGATTGTTATTTGGAAAGGAAGATTGGGGCTAAGGTGTTGGCTTGGTGGGTTATTGTTACTGGGCTGGTTATCCACAGACCCAGGGTATTACTCTGAGGACCCAGGGTCGAATCCTGCCGGATTGGGGGTTTAAACCCATGCAGCTGGCACCAATATTCGGCGGGGGTGGGAATCGCGTCGCGTCGCGCCGCTTGGCGGCCCCCCGGCGATTCTCCGGCCCGCGATGGGCCGAAGTCCCGCTGCTGGAATGCCTGTCCCGCCGGCGAGAATCAAACCACCTTTTGAACAGCGGGACAAGGCGGCGCGGGCGGGCTCCGGGGTCCTGGGGAGGGCGCGGGGCGATCTGGCCCCTGGGGGTGCCCCCACGGTGGCCTGGCCCGCGATCGGGGCCCACCGATCCGCGGGCGGGCCTGTGCCTTGGGGGCACTCTTTTCCTTCCACCTTTGCCATGGTCTCCACTATGGCGGAGGCAGAAGAGACCACCTCCACTGCGCATGCGCGGGGATGCCGTGAGCGGCCGCTGACGCTCCCGTGCATGCGCCGCACGGCAAAGTCATTTCCGCGCCAGCTGGCGGACACCAAAGGCCTTTCCCGCCAGCTGGCGGGGCGGAAATCAGTCCGCCGCGGGCCTAGCCCCTCAAGGTGAGGGCTCAGCCCCTCAAGATGCGGAGAATTCCGCACCTTTGGGGCAACGCGATGCCAGACTGATTCGCGCCGTTTTTGGCGCCGGTCGGCGGACATCGCGCCGATTGCGGAGAATCCCACCCCAGGTTTGTGCTTGAGGTGCTGTTACCTACAGGGCTACAAACCAAGAGCTGGATGGTTAAATCAGCCAGAGTAGTTCTTTCATAGAACACCTGAACGAGGAGCAGGAGTGGGCAATTTAGCCTCTCAAGCCTGCTCCACTGTTCAATACGATCATGGCTAATCTCATCATGGCCTAAACTCCACTGTCCTGCCTGTTCTCCATAACCCTTCAACCCATTCCCAATTAAAAATCTGACTAACTCCTCCTTAAATTTACTCACTGTCCCAGCATCCACCGCACTCTGGGGTAGCGAATTCCACAGATTCACAACCCTTTGGGAGAAGTTTCTCTTCAACTCTTTAAATTTGCGACCTCTTATCCTGAGACTGTGACCTCTTGTTCTGGAGTGTCCCGCAAGAGGAAACATCCCCTCCACGTCTACTTTATCCACACCTTTTATCATCTTGTATACCTCAATTTGATCTCCCCTCATTCTTCTAAACTCTACAGAGTATAGGCCAAAACTGTTCAATCTCTCCTCATACGGCAAACCCCTCATCTCTGGAATCAATCTAGCGAACCTCCTCTGAACTGCCTCCAATGCCACCACATCTTTCCTCAAAGAAAGGGACCAAAACTGTGCACAATACTGCAGGTGCGGTCTTACCAAAAATCTGGTATAGGTGCAACAACACTTCCTTACCTTTATACTCTTCCTTTAGCTATAAATGCCAATGCCCCATTTGCTTTCTTTATTTTTTAAAATCATTTTATTAATTTTTCCAATTAAGGGGCAATTTGCATTGCCAATTCACCTACCCTGCACATCTTTGGGTTGAGGGGGTGATACGCACACAGACCGGGGGTGGGGGGAGAAGAGAATAGAATGTGCAAACTCCACATGGATAGTGACCGGGAGCCAGAATCAAACCCGGGTCCTCGGGGCCATGATAGATAGATAGATAGAATTTACAGTGCAGAAGGAGGCCATTCGGCCCATCGAGTCTGCACCGGCTCTTGGAAAGAGCACCCTACCCAAGGTCAACACCTCCACCTTATCCCCGTAACCCAATCTAACCTTTTGGACACTAAGGGGCAATTTAGCATGGCCAATCCACCTAACCTGCACTTCTTTGGACTGAGAGAAAACCGGAGCACCCGGAGGAAACCCACGCAGGCACGGGGAGAAAGTGCAAACTCCACACAGGCGGTACTCCGAGGCCGAAATTGAATCTGGAACCCTGGAGCTGTGAGGCAGCAGTGCTAACCACTGTGCCATCGTGCTGGGATAGATTCAGAACAGATCTAGCAAATCAAGACTGGGCATCCATGAAGTGCTGTGGATCAGCGAGTCCGACACCCCCAAATATAGTCCCCAGGGGACTGGGTTCTCGGTCCAATTGTAACACTGTCGCGATGGTGCTAAAGAAGGTGCTCCAGAACTTCCTCAGATTTAGGCAGGACCAAAACATGTTCGTATGATTAGCCGACCCCCTCCCACACCTTCCACGAATGTCCTCAACCCCTTCGATGATTTTAAAAAGCATTAAATGATAAAGATCGTCTTAGGCAGATAGTAGAAAAGGGATCAAATCCACTCCCAAAAAGTGGGGAGTAAAGTGGATGATGAATGGGGCAGCTAGGTGGGAAATTGTGTTGGCTGAAATTGCTAAGTTCAGATACTAGAACACGAGTAAAATACTGCAGGTTCTGGAACCTGGAACAAAAACAGAAGTGCTGGAAAAATCTCCACAGGTCTGGCAGCATCTGCATCTGTGGAGAGAGAGAGAATGGAGAAAATATTTTCTCTCTCCATAGATGCTGCCAGACCTCCAGAACTTTCTGTTTAGGTTAAGGTACTAGGGGTGGACTTGATTTTCAGCAACCACACGCGTTCGCATGGGCGGTACGGTAGCACAGTGGTTAGCACAGCTACGGGGAGCCGGGTTAATACCCGGCTTGGGTCACTGTCCATGCGGAGCCTGTTCGTATTCCCCGTGCCTGCGTGGGTTTTCTCCGGGTGCTCCGGTTTCCTCCCACAAGTCCCGAAAGACGTGCTTGTTAGGTGAATAGAACATTCTGAATTCTCCCTCTGTGTACCCGAACAGGCGCCGGAGTGTGGCGACTCGGGGATTTTCACAATAACTTCATTGCAGTGTTAATGTCTAGTGTACCCAATTCATTTTTTCCAATTAAGGGGCAATTTAGCGTGGCCAATCCACCTACCCTGCACATCTTTGGGTTGTGGGGGCGAAACCCACGCAGACACGGGGAGAATGTGCAAACTCCACACGGACAGTGACCCAGAGCCGGGATCGAACCTGGAACCTCGGCGCCGTGAGGCAGCAGTGCTGACCACTGCGCCACTATCCTGCCCTCGGACTTGTGACAATAATAAAGATTATTATTATTCGTCTTCATTCTTTGTTGAAACTCCATTTTAATACTTGCTTTTCTCATTATTCCACAGCTCCCGGGAACTCAACCCGAATTTAGTTATCATCGCTGGGACACTTCAGCTGGACGACGTGCAGATTATTTACAAGGTTCACAAAATCATTGTGCACAAGTATTTTGTGCGCGATTTGCTTGGGGTTAGAATCCCTGACCACGACATTGCTCTCGTTCTGGTGAGAGGGCCACTTATGTTCAACAACCTGGTGTCACCAGTCTGCCTGCCAGATGACCGGCACTTCGATATGGAAACTGTGAACAACTGCTGGGTTACTGGGTGGCAACTAAAAAGTGTAGGTAATTCATTTGAGTTATTTTTCAGAAAATATTTTATTGAAGCATTTGTAATTTTCACAGTTTACAGTTCAACGCTTTAACACTCCTTAAACAACCGCGTGGGCCGACCCACACAAAAAACCTAAAAACAATGTCCCCTACTACCCCCGCCCTATTTCCTAATTATCCGAGTCGGGCGAACCCCTGAATTGATCCTCTCAAGGCGAAACTTTCCAGCCTGAGAAACCCCGCCATGTCACTAACCCACACTCCTGACTTTGGAGGCTCCGAGCCCCTCCACCCCAGCCAAATCCGTCTCCGGCCCACCAGGGAGAAGAAGGCCAGGACATCGGCCTCCCTTCCCCCCTGGGCCCCCCGGATCTTCCGATACCCCAAATATTGCCAATTCTGGACTGGGAGTCACCCTCCCTTCCAGGACCTCTGACATGACGTCCGCAAATCCCTGCCAGAATCGCCTCAACTTCGGGCACGCCCAGAACATATGTACATGATCCGCCGGGCTTCCCCCACAGCGTCCATACCTATCCTCCACTTCCTCAAAAAACCTGCTCATCCGGGCTACCGTCATGTGGGCCCTAGGAACCATTTTGAACTGGATTCAGGTTAAGTCTGGCACACGATGAGGATGAAAACTCTTGTCAAAGCCTTTTCCCATAATTCGATTTCCAACTCTCCTCTTCCCACTTCATCAACTCCTTATATACCTCCGAGACCCTCCCCTCCCCAACCCCTGTTTTGACATTACCTTATCCTGTAGTCCCCTCAGAGGGAGGCGAGGAAAGCTTGGAATTAATTTGAGTTGTCTTCCAATGATGTCTGTGTTTCTTTGCCCTCTTGGTAACCTGTCCAGCATTGTTACGGTACCCGGACCAGATGAGAAACCCCAACAATCAAAATCTTTCCGTTTGTAAACTGTGAGGAGAGAATTCCTCGCCTCAGGAGTGATTCCACTGACAAATAGAGATTTTTAAAAATTAGAACAAACTTTATTATCCCTACTGCGCTGAGGACCCGGCTTCGATCCCGGCTCCGGGTCACTGTCCGTGTGGAGTGTGGTAGTCACCGCTAAGTAGTAGTACATGTATTATGGTAAGGCCCGTATAGTAGTGGTACATGGGTAAATCCCTGCCTGCTGGCTCCGCCCAGTAGGCGGGGTATAAATGTGTGTGCTCACCGGTGCTGCAGCCATTCTGGTTCCAGCTACAGGAGGCACAACATCTTTGCTCAATAAAGCCTCGATTATTCCACTACTCTCGTCTTTGTGGTAACTGATAGTGCATCATGGAGTTTGCGCATTCTCTCCGTGTCTGCATGGGTCTCACCCCCACAACCTAAAGATGTGCAGGGTAGATGGATTGGCCACGCTGTAATTGCCCCTTAATTGTAAAAAAAATAATTGCGTACTCTAAATTATTTTTTTTTAAACTTTATTATTAACACAGAATTTACCCCATTAACATCAAAGAAAAACCAACTTTTCAATTAACAGTTAAATGGTTCTTTAAAAAATTAAAGATCTTTGAGCTCACTTTCCCATCTACTTCTCAACTTGCCATTGAGCAAAATCCACACACACAGGTCAAATACCACTTATTAATAAAGTTAACACTCAGTGGCTTACAGATTTATTCACAAAGTCCTTCGGAGAGAAGCTTTCAGATGTCAGTCTGAGAAACATACATAGAACATAGAACATACAGTGCAGAAGGAGGCCATTCGGCCCATCACGTCTACACCGACCCACTTAAGCCCTCACTTCCACCCTATCCCCGTAACCCAATAACCCCTCCTAACCTTTTTGGTCACTAAGGGCAACTTATCATGGCCAATCCACCTAATCTGCACGTCTTTGGACTGTGGGAGGAAACCGGAGCACACGGAGGAAACCCACGCAGACACGGGGAGAACGTGCAGACTCCGCACAGACATTGACCCAGCAGGGAATCGAACCTGGGACCCTGGCGCTGTGAAGCCGCAGTGCTATCCACTTGAGCTACCGTGCTGCCCCACATACCTCCTTTCCTCAGAGCCCAGAGCAGAACTCTAAAAGTGAAACTAAAAACAGCAGACACGGGGTAGGGCTGAAAACGAAACTAAAAACAGACACATCCCCTCCCATAAGTGACATCACAACCTGCCAGCTGTTTTTTTTAATAATCTTTAGTATTGTCACAAGTAGGCTTACATTAACACTGCAATGAAGTTACTGTGAAAAACCCCTAGTCGCCACATTCCGGCGCCTGTTCGGGTACACAGAGGGAGAATTCAGAATGTCCAAATTACCTAACAGCACGTCTTTCGGGACTTGTAGGAGGAAACCGGAGCACCTGGACACAGGGGGAACGTGCAGAATCCACACAGACAGTGACCCAAGCCGGGAATCAAACCGGGGAGCCTGGCATTGTGAGGCAACATTGCTATCCACTGTGCTACCATGCCTTGCCTTTATTAGCAGAGGCATAAAATACAAGAGAGGGGCGGTCATGGCAATAATAAAGATTATTAGTAGTTGTGGTGATATGCATCACTGTAAATATACAAGGGGTTAATGTAGATACACTACAACTAAGTAAACACTACAGGGAGCACCGGAGATGTCATGACATGCAGACATACAGCTAATGAACACTTAGAATAGGACACAACCAATGAGCAGTCAAGACACCCAGAGGTGACACTACCACAAGGGGGCATTACAAAACCCATATATAAAAGGACAGGGCACACATGCTCTTTCTCTTTCCACAGGCGATACTTAGGGAGAAGGACAGGGGCAGATCAGAAGCATCACACCCACCACGTGGCTTAGAGCAGATTGGTTAGTTAGACTGAGTTACTATAGCAAGATTAGCAGGAGAGTCGAACTCATAGAGAACTGTGCTAATGGTTCAATAAATCACATTGAACTTACTTCAAAGTCTGGAGTATCTTTTGGTCAAAGCTGCATTGAGTTGCAGCCTGTGTTATCCCAGAGTATATAACACATCAATAGTAGTATTATATGCTTATTATTGCAGCACAGAGCTATCGATATGTGAACATGACGTTAAACCGATTAGACATTGAAAAAAGGTGCTAGATACTTGGGAAAGGGAGTTACGAAAGGCTATGGGAAGAGAACAGAGATATTGGGAAGGTGAAAAATCAGCCAATGGGAGGGTCTTAAATTCAGTGGGCATGGAAGTCAGGTACCTGGAATCTGTACGAGGTTTTGGTTATTACAACACTGTGATTTCTCTTCTCAAACGTTTGAACTCATCGCTTCCAAAAAGTCGGGCTTAAATACAGCTGATTTTCTTGTGGTTTTGACCCTGTTTTGCTTTGTGTGCACAGCCCGGGGTCCCATGCCTCCCATTTACCACATGGTGAAGGAGCATGTAAGATATCAGACGCTTGCCACCTGCGAGAAATTCTACCCTGAGAACCTGAGGAAAAACGTGATTTGCGTGACAAATTGGGGCAAGAAGCAGTCTCTGTGCATGGTAATGTTTTATTCAATGCTGGTCATTCTGTTATCCGAGAGCGATGGGGTGGGGAACCTCTGTATAAAGGTGACCCTAAGCGTCTTCCACAATTTGCCCCAAAGATAAACAGTTTTTCGCCATTTAGTAGTAGAATGAAGGGTAACCTGATTGAAACATGCTCTGTAGCGACTTGACAGGGGAGGTACGGGGAAAATGTTTCTCACGGCTGGGGAGTGTAGAACTAGAGTTCCCAGGGGTTGACCACATAGGACAGAGATGAGGTGAAATATCTTCACTCCTAGAGTTGTGAATCTTTGGAATGCTCTATCCCGGATGTCTGATGGGCGCTCAGCTGTTCAGTGTATTCAAGTGAGAGATCGATAGATTTTTGGATACAAAGGGATATGAGGGTAGTGTGGGAATGCGTCACAGAGGTAGAACATCAGCCATGATCTTACTGAATACAGAATAGGATTTGATGGGCCAAATGGCCTACTCTTCCTCCTGTTTCTTGTGTATTTATTAATTCCTCACAAACATTGTGCTACAGTTTCATGTATCTTATCTAAGTGACTATCTTTTCTTATCTGTGAGCCTAGGATGAGGAGTTTTCCATAAAATCCATCGGAGGCCATTCGGCCCGTCGAGTCTTCACCGGCCCTCCAAAAGAGCACCCTACTTAGGTCCACTCCCCCCAAACGGTCCCCGTAGCCCCACCTAACCTGCACATCCCTGGACACTAAGGGCAATTAGCATGGCCAATCCACCTAACCTGTGCGTCTTTGGATTGTGGGAGGAAACCGGAGCACCCGGAGGAAACCCACGCACACACGGGGAGAACGTGCAAACTACACACAGACAGTGACTCAAACCGGGAATCGAACCTGGGACCCTGTCGCTGCGAGGCACCAGTGCTAACCACTGTGCCACCGTGCCGTTTTGAAGGGGTATTTGTGAATTGGGTTGGATATTGGAGACATCTGAGGGCAATCTTGTCTGCGCTTAGTAATCACAGGTAGCTCTTGCTGGGAGTAGCCACCAGGTGCCAGTGCCCGACTTGATAAGATTTTCTTTCTTACCCCAGACGACTGAGGCAGATTGTAGTAACCACCTTGTCTCCACAGCCCGGGTCGGGAAATGTTTTTTTTTAAGAGAACTTGCCAGAATCTTACACAGAGAACAAAATTTAATAAAACATGGAGCAAGCTGGACTTTCATTGACCATTTCTGCTATTCCTCAACTGTGGATCGTCTGAGGGGAGGTTCTACACAGATGTTTCCGAACCCAGATTCCAAAGATAATTGAGGAAAATTCCAAAGTATTCATGTATCCCTATATGTTGATGAGGGGAAAGAATGGGATGTGATTTGCATTGCCCCACACGGTTGGATAGCCTGTTAGTGTTCATTGTGTAGCCTTCTATATAAAAAGTAAAGTGGCCTTAGTCCGGTGGAACAGTAGCACAGTGGTTAGCACTGTTGCTTCACAGCTCCAGGGTCCCGGGTCACTGTCTGTGTGGAGTCTGCACGTTCTCCCCGTGTCTGCGTGGGTTTCCTCCGGGTGTTCCGGTTTCCCCCCACAGTCCAAAGATGTGCAGATTAGGTGTTTTAGCCATGCTAAATTTCCCTTAGTGTCCAAAAGGAGGTTAGGTGGGGTTACTGGGATAGGGTGGAGGTGTCGGCTTGGGCTGGACATGTCACCACTCCTATATAGTGGCAACAGGTATGGGATGGGTGGCCATTGAAGACTGCCTGTTGAATTGTACGCACTAGGGTAAACACTTAAGGACTTTCCATTGTCTTCCAGTATTCCAGTTCCTTTTCTTTGCCCCCCTAGGGAGGTTACGGAGCCCCCCTGGAATGTCAGGACAAGCGCACCAAAATTTGGATAATAGCCGGGGCCGCGAGCTTCTGCAAACCATCGTGCAACTACACGGCCCTGTTCACCAGGTACTCCCACTACCTCAGCTGGGTGGAGACACGCACCATCTTGGCGGGGAGGCCGTTCATTCCCGTCGTACTTCCCCCGAAGCCAACGGCATCCTGCCAGAAGATTAGGCACTCCGCGGGCAGGAGCCTGAGAAGGAAACCGGAGAGGAAATGGGAAAGCCGGAGGAAATGGCGAAGGAGGCGACCGCACAAGGTCATCTTTGGGAGCAACTCGTCAAATTCGCAGCGGGACCCATGGCCAGCCCTTACCTGTCTCGCGCTGCTACTCCAGAAACTGAGTTAAATGCTTCACTGAAGCAGAGGTTATTGAATATTGAAAGGTTTCACTGTGAATTGTTTTCTTATAGTACTGGGCAAGCAGTCCTGTTGCCTTGAGTTCAATTCCCGCCGTGGCAAGTCTTGAATTCAACTCAATAAATCCAGTTATTTGTGGAAGTGTCTGCCTCCAATGATTATCCTCCCTGGAGTAGGCCTCAAACCTACGATCTTTTGACTCTGAGGCAGGAATGTTACCCACTGACCCAGAACATAACGGGCCGAATTCTCCGCTTGTCCCAGCTCCGTGCTTCTCTGCGGCGCGCCATTCGCAGACCGGGACTCCCTCTTCCCCGTGCTTGTCGACGGGATTTCCCATTGAAGCCACCCCACACCGCCGGGAAACCCGGGGGGCGGGGATGCGCTGCCAGCGGGAAATGAAAATCCCAACGGTCAGAGAATTCCAACCAATGTAGAACCAGAGAATTCCTACAGTGCAGAAGGAGATCATTCAGCCCATCAAGGCTGCACCAAACCCTCTGAAAGTAGACCCTACCTGGGCCCACCCTATCCCCGTAACCCCACCTAAGCTACATATCCTTGGACACTAAGGGACAATTTAGCGCGGCCAATCCACCTAACCTGCACATCTTTAAACTATGGGAGGAAACCGGAGCACCCGGAGGAAATCCATACAGACACACGGAGAAAATGCAAACTCAACACAGACAGCCACCCAAGCCAGGTTTGAACCTGTGTCCCTGGCGCTGTGAGGCAGCAGTGCTAACCACTATGCCACCGTAAGTTCAGAATTGAAAGACAGTCTCAATAATGGTGACCATGAAACCTAAATGGCGCCCATGAACCCATCTGGTTCACGAATGCGCTGTAGGGAAGGAAATCTGGTGCGGCCTACATGTGACTCCAGACTCCACAGAAATCCACAGCAGTTGACTCTTAATTGCCCTCTCAAATGGCACAAAAAGTTCAAGGGCAACCAGGGATCGGCAACCAATGTTGGCCTTGCTCGCGGCGGCCGCATCCCGTGGTGAGATTTTTTTAAGTCTTCCGATGCCGTTGGCAGAAGGAGCAAGAGTCACTTGTGGCCGGGCGTAAGGCTGGAGAAGGGAGCTGAATTTGGATGGAGTGAGAGCGTTTAAGTATTTGAAAATGCGGCCGGGAGAGCGGAGAATTTGGTGTTCCAGCCAAAGATCCCGTTCACTGCCAGCGGGAAGGGAGAGTCCCAGCCGCGCGCGAGGTCGGAGAATCCCGGCCTTGGAGTGGGGTTTTAGGGATGCGACGAGGGACGGGGTTGGGGCACCGCTCTTTATGTTGGTGAGAACGCGACATGTAGTTCCCTGGCTGACTTGTAGAGGATTTGTAAAAAAGGGGTGGGGGGGAAAAAGATACATTTGAAAATTCATTCTTAACTATGATTGATGAGTAAACCATGGTTGTAGTAAAGACGTAACAGCACATTAATAGTTTATAAATACAGAAAAGTATTTGAAGTGGTGGGTAGTCTTTGATGGCTTTTAAGTATTGCATATTTAAGGAGCTGGGGGAGGAGATTGAGGAGGGGCTGTGGGCTGATGCCCTGAGTAGGGTTAATTCCTCTTCCTCGTGTGCCAGGCTCAGCCTGATACAGTTTAAGGTAGTTCACAGAGCGCATATGACAGGGACGAGGCTGAGCAGGTTCTTTGGGGTGGAGGACAGATGTGGGAGGTGCTCAGGAAGCCCGGCGAACCATGTCCATATGTTTTGGTCATGCCCGGCACTGGAGGGGTTCTGGAGGGGAGTTGCGGGAACAGTATCTAAGGTGATGAAAGTCCGGGTCAAGCCAAGCTGGGGGCTAGCACTATTTGGAGTAGCGGACGAGCCGGGAGTGCAGGAGGCGAAAGAGGCCGGCATTCTGGCCTTTGCGTCCCTAGTAGCCCGGCGAAGGATCTTGTTAATGTGGAAAGGGGCGAAGCCCCCCAATGTGGAAGCCTGGATAAATGATATGGC
Organism: Scyliorhinus torazame; assembly: GCF_047496885.1. Classification (NCBI taxonomy): domain Eukaryota; kingdom Metazoa; phylum Chordata; class Chondrichthyes; order Carcharhiniformes; family Scyliorhinidae; genus Scyliorhinus; species Scyliorhinus torazame. Next base: position 19,781,966 of record NC_092733.1, read on the forward strand.
TGGGTTTATCAAGTTGGAGAGGATAAAGTTTGCCTTGAGAGGGTCTGCGCAGGGGTTCTTCAGGCGGTGGCAACTGTTCCTAGACTATCTCGCGGAGCGTTAGATGAAGGCTGGACAGCAGCAGCAGCAACCCAGGGGGGGAGGAGGGGGGGGGGATATCTTTCTTGGGGGGGAGGAGGAGGGAGGTATGGGGAAGGTTTTTTTTTCTGGGGGCCACTTGAGCAAGAAAATACATGAATGATCCGGAAAACTGAAATGTCCGGGAGGAATCCAATGTACAAAGTCCTGTATCATAATTGACTTGCCAAGTTCATGTCTTGCTACGCAAACTTTCTTTCTTTTGTGTTACTGGGGGGGGGGGTTTGTTTGTAAGGTTGAAAATTTTGTGAAAAAATTCTTAATAAATATATATATTTTTTAAAGTATTGCATATTTACATAGAATTTACAGTGCAGAAGGAGGCCATTCGGCCCATGAGTCTGCACCAGCTCTTGGAAAGAGTGCCCTACCCAAGGTCAACACCTCCACCCTATCCCCATAACCCAGTAACCCCACTCAACCCCACCCAACACTAAGGGCAATTTTGGACACTATGGGCAATTTATCATGGCCAATCCACCTAACCTGCACATTTTTGGACTGTGGGAGGAAGCCGGAGCACCCGGAGGAAACCCACGCAGACACTGGGAGGATGTGCACAATCTGCACAGACAGTGACCCAAGCCGGAATCGAACCTGGGACCCTGGAGCTGTGAAGCAATTGTGCTATCCACAATGCTACCGTGCTGCCCCAAATGAAATATGAAATATGTTTGCGGAGACACAAGCCAGCTCTCTTTCCCATGGAGTTGAATTCGCCACGTGAAGAATGCCAATAATTTGCCTCTAATTAGGCAATCTCGTTCAAAGAAGGCAGAGAGATTGCAGCCATGGGGAATGGTAGGAAGTAGGGTGGGGGTGGGGGTGGGGGTGGGGTTGCAGGGTCCCGTCTGCAGATTTCCTTGAGTCAAGTTGTTGAGCGAAACAGGAAGACTCGCGTCTGAACATCCAACGTCCACATCGTCAGGCTGTGCCAAAGTACTTGGCGGCCAATGGAGTTCTTTTGAAGTGATGTAAGAGGGCAGCATGGTAGCACAGTGGTTAGCACAGTTGCTTCACAGCTCCAGGGTCCCAGGTTCGATTCCCTGCTTGGGTCACTGTCTGTGCGGAGTCTGCACGTTCTCCCCGTGCCTGCGTGGGTTTCCTCCGGGGGCTCCGGTTTCCTCCCATAGTCCAAAGATGTGCAGGTTAGGTGTACTGGCCATGCTAAATTGCCCTTAGTGTCCAAAAAAGGTTAGCTGGGGTTAGTGGGCTACAGGGACAGGACGGAGGTGTGGGCTTTTGTATGGTGCTCTTTCCAAGAGCCGGTGCAGACTCGATGGGCCAAATGGCCTCCTTCTGCACTGTAAATTCTATGAAATCTATTCTATGTAATGTAGGAGACACAGCTGCCTATTTGCGCACAACAAGATACCACAAGCAGGAATGCGATAACAACCAGAAAATCTCTCTTTGTGATGTGACTTGAAGGATGATTAATGACCAGGACAGTGGAGAGAGAGAGAGCGAGTTTCCCTGCTCTCTCTTTTTTTTTTCAAATGATGCCATTGGATTTATGCAAGTATCACGATGTGGAGAGTGTTATTTCAATCATTTTATGAATGAACATTAAACAGCTTTAGTGACTTTTGCCCCCTTTAAGCTGCGGATCACCTACTAACTAACCATGTCATGTTTCAAGGAGCACTTTGCAATAATTGCCTCCCCAGATGGCGGAACAGACTTGTTAGGTTGTAACTTCAATCCCCGTGTCTCGGAGGCACATGAGGGGAGTGAGATTTTAATTCCCTTGTTATTCGATTCGCAGAAGTTTGAGTGTTGCCATGAATTAGTCATTATGGATTTAAATGCTGGTACCGCTTGCAATCACCGTTGCTAAATGCATTTTTTTTTTCCAGTGAAATGTAGGTGACCTACTTTTTCTTTAGAATTAGTGTGGGGCAGGGGGAGGAGGGGGTGAGGAATATCAAACCTGAGAGGGGTCAGAGCTTTGCTCAAGGTCAGACCAGCAAACGGAATTTCCCCGATTACCGTATGATGGTGCTTGCCAGGGGCAGCACGGTGGTGCAATAGCCCTGCTGCCTCACGGCGCCGAGGACTGGGTCTGATCCCGCCCCTGGGTCACTGTCCGTGTGGAGTTTGCACATCCTCCCCGTGTTTGCGTGGGTTTCACCCCCACAACCCAAAGATGTGCTGGGTAGGTGGATTGGCCACGCTAAATTGCCCCTTAATTGGAAAAATAAATGAATTGGGTAGTCTAAATTTATAAAAACAAAAAACAAAACTGTGGGGTGAGATTGTGCCGGGCATCATGCCACAGAATGAGAAAGTAAAGGATGGCAAACATCCACACAGACAATAAGATAAGGGCTGGCAATGTGCCCAATGCTTGTGGAACTGCGCTCCACTGCGATTCAGTAAGGGGAGGGAGGGAATTGGTGAGTGTGAAACAAGTGCAAAAAGAAAATGCAGCATTGGTGGTGTCGTGTCTTTGGTCATCGGAACTATTGGTCATCCGGGACTATGGCGATTTTACTTTTGGTGATTATGTCACTGGACTAGCGATCGTCACGCCCTTGGGGACACGGGTTCAAGTTCCAGCAGAGCAGTTGGTGGAATTTAAATTCAATTCCTGGAAGTCTGAAATAGGGGCGGAGCAGTGGTTAGCACTGCTGCCTCACGGCCCCGAGGACCCGAGATCGATCCCGACCCTGGGTCACTGTCCGTGTGGAGTTTGCACATTCTCCCCGTGTCTGCGAGGGTCTCACCCCCACGACCCAAAGATGTGCACGGCTAGGTGGATTGGCCATGCTAAATTGCCCCTTAATTGGAAAAATAAATATATGAAATGATGCTCGAGTGTTGTAAAAACACATCTGGTTCATTAATGCCCCTTTAAGGGAAGGAAATCTGCCACCCTTACCCAGTCTGGCCTACATGTGACTCCAGGCTCTCAGCAATGTGATTCATTCCTAACTGTCCCTCTGAGTCACTCAGATCAAGGGCAATTAGGTAGGGCAACCTGTGCCCACCTCCCACAAAAGGAAACGAGATGGCCAATTTTAAAGAACAGGGATTGGAATAGTCAGAGAATCCTGCCTGCTCAGTGGCTGAATCCAGGAGGTCAGGGAGCAGGCACGTTTGGAGATGACGTTCAAGCCTAGTGTTCTAAAAATATTGACATTTGGACAATTCACTCTTTGGGCGCGATTTAACCAAATGGGAACTATGCCCCATAGCGGGCGTGGTTAGTCGCGGCTTCCCGGTGCCCACAGCACTGAGAAACACAACGCTATCTATCTAACCTGACTCCTGTTAGATGTCGGGTCTCAATGGGGAACTCTTGGCCGAGGCTTAAGTCCCGTTTCCTGAGAAGGTCCTCGCGCCAAAACTAATCAGTACCGGGAGAGGTTGGGACACCATTTTTAAATGGCATCCCAATCTCTCGAGGCCTTGATGCGACCCCCGAACACCTCCATCCCCAATTCTCTGTAAGGAGGCCCCCAGGCACCCCCCTCACCCGCGCAGGGAACCTTGCCCAATCACCACCACACAGAAAATGCCAGTTTGGCACTTCGACAGTGCCAGCCTGGCACCTTGGCAGTGCTCTACCAGCTGGCAGTGCTACCTGTGCACCCTGATGGCACAGCCAGAGTGAGTGGCTGAATGTGCCAGGGTTCCCAGGTGGCACCAGCAGTTCTTAGGGTACCACCGTGCCCAGAGGGCACGTACCTGGGGCCTCCAACCCCCTGGGAGACCCACAAGAGTACCATTCTGTCTGGTCCTTGTTTGTGTAGACCAGTACTAAATGGCACTTGCCCAAGGTCTCCAAGGCGAAGGGTATAGACCCCAATGCTTTGGTTACCTCGGAGAACTGCATATTAGAGTGAGACTAGCTGTATTGTTCTACTATGCAGATTTCCAAAAAAGTGATCCCACCCACAATGGGTGGGATTCACATCGCGACATCACATGAGATGGTGTTCGATCTCGCGAGGCATGGTGAGCCAGGTAGATCCTGGGAGCAGGGTCTTCTATCATTTACCAGCCACTTTGCGCCATAGCGGGCTGCTTTTCGGGCATAGTGTGGGGGGTAGATCGCGCCCTGTGTGTCTGACTAATTTGATTATTCAGATATGTTAATATCCATTCCTGGGCAAATCCCTCTAATTTTCCATACAAACTTGTTCAATACAGGCCCCACTTCGCCCCGAGATTTAGGGCAGATTCGTTTTCCAACTGGATATTTGCAAGTTATTTTTCTAACTTTGTATTAAAAAAATTTTTTTTAGCAAGTACCAATGTGTGTAACTAAACAATTACCATAGTAATGAATGGAAGATTCTGATAACTACTTAATGCCCCTCAAACACGATGGGCAGCTACTACACACCCTGAAGCTATTGCAATTTCTCCCATTCCAGCTGAAGAGCGCAAGAATGACCACAGAATCAACTCCTTTACTCAAAAAGGGAGGGAGACAGAATGCAGGAAATGGTAGGCCAGTTAGCCCAACTCCGGTCACAGGGAAAATGTTAGAAGCCATTATCAAAGATGTTATAACATTTTAGCTACTTAGAAAAATTCACGGCAATCAGGCAGGGTCACCATGGTTTTGTGAAAGGCAAATCATGGAAAACTGGTGTAAAGCGGCCACTGATACCCCGTTTTGCTGGGGGCTAGCAGGGAGGCAGCGTGGAGCTCGCATGACACGGCCCCCAGCACTCCCGGCTCAGAGGCCACGCGTGCGCCTGGCGGTGGCCTGCGCCGCGCCGTGCTCCATGGCGGACTCAGCCCACGGGCCTGGGGACTGCCAAAGTAGCGCCCCAGACCGCCCACCCACAGTGCCCCCAGCACTGAATGAAGCCCCCGCCGCCGATCAGCCCTCCCCCGACTGTGGTGGCCCAGGACCGAGTCCGCAGCCGCCACGCCGAGTTGACAAACAGTGTGAGCACACGTAACCCACGCCGTCGGGAACCCGGCCGGTCGGGGGCGGAGCTTCGCAGGGCGGGCCTCAGGATAATCGGCGGAGGGGGGCGGGAAATTCAAAATTTTGACGCCCCTGATTTTGGCGTCAAAACTGATTCTCCACCCCGTCGCCGAACACAATTTCGGCGTCAGCGAGGGGAGAATCCAGTCCCATCGTTTTTTGAGGGGGGAAAGTTAATTTTCTCCATTATGTTCAGTGCGCTTGTTTCGAGATGCTTATTTGTTTTAATTATAAATTTAGAGTACCCAATTAATTTTTTTTCCAATTAAGGGGCAATTTAGCGTGGCCAATCCACCTACCCTGCACATCTTTGGGTTGTGGGGGCGAAACCCACGCAAACACGGGGAGAATGTGCAAACTCCACACGGCCAGTGACCCAGAGCAGGGATCGAACCTGGGACCTCGGCGCCGTGAGGCTGCAGGGCTACCCTGCATATCTTTGGGTTGTGGGGGCGAAACCCACGCAGACACGGGGAGAATGAGCAAACTCCACACGGACAGTGACCCAGGGCCGGGATCGAACCCGGGTCCTCGGCACAGTGTCAATCCCTTATGAAAACAAGCATTTGTATTCAAAGTCTCACTTCAAAGAGTTGCAAACCACAGATCCCTGATCCCTGGCCGATGCCAGCTCTGAAACCCCCCGTCCATCCTTCCTGGGACAAACCGATGGTTATCTCTGATCGGGGACCACACCGAGGCTCCCATCGTACCCCTGTGTCGTCTCCACTGCCCCCAGATCCTTAGCGTTGCCGCCACCACCGGACTCGTGGTGTACCTTGTCGGCGAGAGCGGCAGCGGTGCCGTCACCAGCGCCCTCAGGCTCGTTCCTTTGCAGGATGCCATCTCCAACCTCTTCCATGCCGCCCCCTCTCCTTCCATCACCCACTTACGGATCATCGCCACGTTGGCTGCCCAATAGCAGCCACCCAGATTCGGCAACGCCAGCCCTCCTCTGTCCCTACTCCGCTCCAGAAACCCCCTCCTTACCCTTGGGGTCTTGTTTGCCCACACAATACCCATGATGCTCCTGCCTACCCTCTTAAAAAAGGCCTTGGTAATCATAATAGGAAGGCACTGGAACACAAAAAGAAACCTCGGGAGGACCATCATTTTAATCGACTGTACCCCGGCCGCTAGCGAGAGTGGCAACATATCCCATCGTTTGAAGTCCTCCTCCATCTGTTCCACCAGCCGCATCAAATTAAGTTTGTGCAGGGCCCCCCAACTCCTAGCTACCTGGATCCCCAAGTACCAAAAGCTCCTTTCTGCCCTCCTCAACGGTAGGTCGTCTATCCCTCTTCCCTGGTCCCCTGTATGCACCACGAAGAGCTCACTTTTCCCTACATTGAGCTTACAGCCCGAGAAGTCCCCAAACACCCTTAGGATCTGCATGACCTCCACCATCACCTCCACTGGATCTGCCACATACAGCAACAGGTCGTCCGCATACAGCGACACCCGATGCTCCTCTCCCCCTCGGACCACCCCCTCCATTTATTGATGTACTACTTCAAGTGTTGGTGACCTGTATGTGATCCAGAACACCCAAAACATCATGATACCAGGAGTGGTTGCATACTAGCACTTCTTAGACCTACCTGCAAGTGATCTGCCTCTTCCGCCAGCATTCCGTCATCCTGCAACATGGACAACATCAGCCCACCACTGCCGCTCCGCATCGCCGGCAACCTCGGGGCCAACTGGAAGATTTTCAAACAGCGCTTCCAGCTCTTCCTCAAAGCCACGGACAGGGAGGGCGCCTCGGACACCAGAAAGATTGCTCTTCGCCTCTCCACGGCTGGGGACCATGCCATCCACATTTTCAACTCTCTCACCTTTGCAGATGATGAAGATAAGACGAAGTTCAAGACGGTTCTCCTCAAATTTGACACTCACTGCAGCGTAGAGGTGAATGAAAGTTTCGAGCGCTACGTGTTCCAGCAGCGTTTGCAGGGTAAGGATTAACCTTTCCAATCCTTTCTAACGCACCTCCGCATCCTTGCGCAATCTTGCAGCTACGGGCCCACCTCCGACTCCATGATACGCGACCAGATCGTTTTCGGTGTTCAGTCGGACTCCCTACGTCAGCAGCTCCTCAAAGTAAAGCAACTCTCCCTAGCGACCGCCATCGAGACCTGTGTCCTACATGAAACTGCCACCAGTTGGTACTCTCAAGCGGCTGAAACGACGCGATAAGGTCCCCACGAGGCGGAACGGGTCCAAGTGATTGAGCACCTCCAGGGTCTCAGCCTGGATGAGGGCGGCCATTTTGCGCGCTTTTCGCTGACTCCCGAGCTTGAGTGCACCAAACGAGGGGACAGCGACGTGGAGGAACGTAATGCGCAGGCGTGCACCACGCATGACCGCACCGTGCATGCGCGGTGGCGCAGCGAACGTGCTGACGTCACGACGTGCGGCAACTGTGGCTCCGCCCATTTAAAGCGGCAATGCCCCGCAAAATCGCGACAATGCCTACGATGTGGAAGACTTGGCCACTATGCTGCCTGCTGTCGAGCAGCTCAGCCTTCCAATTCATATCGCTTCAGCCTGCCTCGCAGGAATGTTCGGGCAATTCAACCCACGGTCACAGAGTCCGATTCCGACCTCCCACACAGCAGTGACACCGAGGACCCGAAGGCGCCTTTTTGAGTCGGTGTCGTAACAAAAAACAGGCTGTCCCCGAAGCAAAGACACCAGCCGCTGTTGGTATACAGCATCGATCCAGACGATGAGTGGTGTGCCACCCTGACGGTCAACCGGTCCCAAATACGATTCCACCTGGACACTGGTGCCTCCGCCAATCTCATGGCGTGGTCTGCTTTCCAAAGCCTTAGTGTCAAACCAACCATTCTTCCATCGGCCTGCCAGCTATTGGACTACAACGGCAACATCATTCCTGCTACCGGCTCGTGCCAACTCGAAGTGACGCACAAGTCACAAAAAGCCATCCTTCCTTTCGAGATCGTGGGCTCCTCGAAGGACTCCCTGCTTGGCGCACAGGCGTGCAAGCTGCTAAACCTCGTTCAAAGAGTTCACTCTCTCTCTCCTGATGACGCGTCTGCCTTCCAGGATGCTGACTTCAGGGCGCAACTCGACGCCATCATCGACCAGCGCCGCAACGTCTTCGAAGGCATGGGCACGCTCCTATATACTTACAAGATCCTACTCAAACAGAACACCACGCCTGTGGTGCATGCACCTCGCAGAGTCCCAGCACCCCTCAAGGACCGCCTCAAGCAGCAGCTGCAGGACCTCCAAGACCAAGGAGTGATCTCCAGAGTTACGGAACCAACCGACTGGGTCAGTTCCATGGTATGTGTAAAAAAGCCTTCCGGCGAGCTCAGAATCTGCATTGATCCAAAGGATCTGAATCGCAACATAATGAGGGAGCATTACCCAATCCCCAAGCGCGAAGAGATCACAAGCGAGATGGCTCGCACCAAGCTCGTCCCCAAACTTGACGCCTCGAAAGGATTCTGGCAAATTCAACTAGACAGATCCAGCAGGAAACTGTGTACCTTTAACACCCCTTTTGGCAGATATTGTTACAACAGGATGCCGTTTGGAATCATATCGGCATCAGAAGTGTTCCACAGGATCATGGAACAAATGATGGAAGGCATTGAAGGTGTTCGCGTCTATGTCAACGATATAATCATTTGGTCCACCACCCCGCAGGAGCATATCAGTCGCCTCCAGCGCGTGTTCAAACGCATACGGGAGCAGGGCCTACGCCTCAACAGAGCCAAATGCTCCTTCAGCCAGACGAAACTCAAATTCCTAGGGGACCACATCTCCCAGTTGGGTGTGCGGTCAGATGCGGACAAGGTGGCTGCTATCACAGCCATGAAAATGCCAGAGGACAAGAAGGCGGTCCTCCGATTTCTGGGCATGGTCAACTTCCTAGGGAAGTTCATCCCTAACCTCGCCTCTCATACCACAGCTCTCAGGAACCTGGTCAGGAAGACGACAGACTTCCAATGGCTTCCTGCCCATGAGCGCGAATGGAGAGAACTTAAAACCAAACTTACCACGGCCCCGGTATTGGCCTTTTTTGATCCAGCGAAAGAGACAAAAATTTTGACCGATGCCAGCCAATCTGGCATTGGGGCAGTGCTCCTGCAACGCGATGAGGTCTCATCATGGGCCCCCGTTGCATATGCGTCACGCGCCATGACCCCCACGGAACAGCGCTACGCGCAGATAGAAAAGGAGTGCCTGGGCCTTTTGACCGGTGTCGTCAAATTTCATGATTATGTGTACGGCCTTCCCCAATTCACCAGACCGACCATCGCCCGCTGGTCAATATAATACAAAAAGACTTGAACGACATGACGCCTCGCCTCCAGCGCATTCTGCTCAAACTCCGGCGATACGACCTCCAGCTCGTATACACCCCGGGCAAAGACCTGATCATAGCCGACGCTCTGTCCAGGGCAGTCAACACCCCGTGTGACCCAGCGGGATTCGTCTGCCAGGTTGACGCCCATGTGGCCTTCGTGGCCTCCAATCTACCGGCCACGGATGAACGCCTCATCCAAATTCGCCGCGAGACTGTGGCTGACCCCCTGCTACAGCGTGTCATGCGCCACCTAACAGACGGGTGGCTCAAGGGCCAATGCCCGCAGTTCTACAACAGAGATGATCTGGCGGTAGTCGATGGTGTCCTCCTGAAGCTGGACCGCATTGTTATCCCGCACAGCATGCGCCAGCTTGTCTTGGAACAGCTACATGAGGGCCATCTTGGCGTGGAGAAGTGCCGCCGACGGGCCCGAGAGACAGTGTACTGGCCCGGCATCAATGACGACATCGCCAACACAGTGCTCAGCTGCCCCACCTGTCAGCGGTTCCAGCCGGCCCAACCACGTGAGACCCTACAGCCCCATGAGTTGGTCACGTCCCCTTGGTCCAAGGTCGGCATCGACCTGTTCCATGCACTGGGCAGGGACTATGTTCTGATTGTAGGCTATTTTTCAAACTACCCGGAGGTGGTACGTTGGCACAACATCACATCGTCTACAGTCATCCGTGCCTATAAGGACACCTTTGCTCGTCACGGCATCCCACTCTCTGTGATGTCGGACAATGGCCCCTGCTTTGCAAGCCAGGAATGGTCCAACTTTGCCAGGAGGTACAACTTTGTGCATGTGACATCCATTCCCCTGTACCCCCAATCCAATGGCAAAGCGGAGAAGGGCGTCCACATAGTCAAACGGCTCCTCTGCAAGGCTGCCGATGCAGGATCCGACTTCTACCTCGCCCTGCTGGCCTATTGCTCGGCCCCACTGTCCACTGGCCTGTCGCCAGCCCAGCTGCTCATGGGTCGCACCCTGAGGACGACGGCGCCGTCCATTCACGTCCCAGACCTCGACCACGTTCCGGTCCTTCAACGAATGCAACTGTCTCGTGCACAGCACAAGTCGGCTCATGACTCCCGAGCAGCTGATCTCCCTGCTCTGGCTCCAGATGACAACGTCCGCATCCATCTTCCGGATGGTGGCTGGTCTGCAACTGCTGTGGTTCTTCGGCAGGTGGCTCCCCGCTCGTTCCTGGTTCGTCTACCGGATGGCTCCATTCTGCGCCGTAATCGACGTGCCCTTCGTCTCGTTCCGCGCTCGCTACATGATCCTCCGCCAGTGCCACGCCCTCCTGTTGTCCCTGACCTGGACTATGCGGAGATTCCGGTTACTCTGCATCCTCCTCACCCTGACGCAGTCCAGCCCGCTCCTCAGCCGGTGGCTCCTGACCCACCCTTGAGGCGGCCAACCAGAATTCGTCGCCCACCTCAGAGACTTAATTTGTGAACTTTGTGCACCATTGGACTCTCTGGTCTGTTCTGTTCTTCCGTTTAATCGTTCAAGTGGTTTGTATATAGTGTTCATCTCGTTATTTGTGTGACACACTGTTTTTTCTGCACCAGGCACCTTCCCATGTAAATAGCTTAGTTTTTATGTACATAGTCCTGTAAATATTTCGCACACACGTAGTCAGGAACATTCACCACACACTATTTATTGTCACGCAGGCACATTTTTTTATATAAAAGGGGGGATGTCATAATATACACCAGTATATCATGGTGCAGACACACACTGATGGACACACAGTGGGACCAATCAACACACACAACACCGCAGCCAATCACCAGTGAGAGCACACGCACTATAAAGACAGGGGGCATCAGAGTTCCCGCTCATTCGAGTTGCAGCTAGCTAGGAGCACAGAGCTCACAGCCTGCAACACAGACATTCATCATGTGCTGAGTGCATCAACTGGTTCGGACAAGGCAAAGGTCTTTAGTTAAAGCTGGTATCGTATTTACCCACAGTTCAAGTATGTTTAAATAGTTAACCTTTTAATAAAATAGTGTTGCACCACTTCAAGTGTTGGTGGCCTGTATGTGATCCAGAACACCCAACACATCAGATGCCAGGGCAATGAGTGAATTTAAGGAGGAGCTAGACAGATATTTAATTAGTAATGGGTTGAAGGGTTATGGAGAACGGGCAGGACAGTGGAGTTGAGGCCAGTAGGAGATCAGATTGATCGTATTGAATGACGGAGTAGGCTGGAGGGTCTGAATTGCTCCTAGTTCTTATATTCTTAGAACAGTGACACTCCTGTGTGATTATTCTAACAAAGAGCTTTCTTAGATATGTTGGGCAGAATGGCCTCCTTCTCTGTTGCAAACCTCGACTGTTCTATAAAATACGTGGATAGGTCTGCGGCTAATTGCAGTTATGATGTTACTATGTCACTGTTGCTGCCACTTTGATTAGCTCGGAGCATACATATCTCATTCCCATGTCCCATTAACGTAAGTGCTTCAAAGCCAGAATTTACAGTGTTTACCCTAAAGCCAGGATTTGCTAAATCTGAATACAACAGTGAGGATTAGCTCAACATAGAATTAAGATGGGATTTAGTGAGTCAGAACGGGCAGAGTTCACACAACAGCTGACTGTTTCTCTTGAACAAACTTTGTAATAGGCTATTTTATTGAAACAGCATGGTTCAAGCAATAAATTATTTATTACGGAGTTAGGGTTTTTAGCGCAGATTAAAGAGAAATTGGGGCCGTTTTGGAAGATACTTCGTTTCAGCCTTCTCAGTTTTGTGTCTGTGGCACTCCGTGTCGGTGACGTTTGAACGGAGGTGATATTTGTTGCCATGGAAACATCTGCAGTGTTTCTACAGGAAATTGTAACTGCTCCATTTTCACTGTTTCTTGCCCAATTGTGTCTCATCTTCTCCTGAAGCTCTCGGGAAGTAATTTAAGTTAATCTGGACTGATACAGTACACATACTCCCGAGTGGGAGGGAGGGTTGAAGGGGGTTTGCAGAGGGAAATGGGAAGATTTTGGAGGCAAGAGGCTCTGCAGCGCCAGAACTGGTGGGAAGCTGTAATTACAGCGTGACAAGTTTACATAGGCACTTTCTGCTATATTTGAACATTGATATGAAAATCGCTTATTGTCACGAGTAGGCTTCAATGAAGTTACTGTGAAAAGCCCCGATATGAGGCTTTATGGTCAAATATATGAGGAGAAGCTGGGGTTAAAGTTAATTAAAAGTAACAGTAAAGTAGCCACAGTCCCAGATGACCACAGGCTGCTTTCCCCTTTGAGGGCAGCAAGTGATTAACCTGAGGATCACCACACCCCAGGCGAAGGGCAAGGTTGGGGCCTTCATGAATAACCTCAGTAGGTTACAGGAATTGAACCTGTGCTGTTGGCCTCATTTTGCATCACCAAACAGCTGTCCAGCCCACTGAGCTAAACCGGCCCTCGGTTACTTTCAAAGTAACAACACAGGTTAAGAAGGCCATAATAAACAAAGCAAAGCACTAGGGTTTATTTCTAAAGAAATATAATTAAAAAGCAGGGAAATTAGTGCTTGTATATTTTTTAAAATAAATTTAGAGTATCCAATTCATTTTTTTCTCCAATTAATTTAGCGTGGTCAATCCACCTACCCTGCACATCTTTGGGTTGTGGGGTTGAAACCCACGTGGAGCCGGGGAGAATGTGCAAACTCCACACGGACAGTGACCCAGGGCTGGGATCGAACCTGGGACCTCAGCGCTGTGATGCAGCAGTGCTAACCACTACGCCACCATGCTGCCCCATATTCTTTAAGCTTATCATCAGCCCTAAGTTGTTTTTTTATCCTTTGGGGAGCAGTATTGCGAGGATTCCCAAGGTGATTATCAGCCTGTTGGTCAGTGTTATGAACACTTCCTCCATGGCTAATAAGTCCCTGTGTTGGGCTTGAACTCGGAGCCTCTGATCCAGAGGTTGGGGAGGGGGCTACTATTGTGCCACACAAGTCCCCCAGGTGAACCTCAGTTTTACCTGACCTGGAACACTGGGCGGGATTCTCTCAGCCTGGGGCTGGGCCGGAAATCCCCGCGACCGGGCCATGCCGCCCCTACGCCGGCACGCGATTCTCTGCAGAGTGGAGAATCGGCGCCATTGGCGCCAGAGTGTTTGGCACGGCGCTGGTCGCGGGCCGCTCTACACGGCTGGTCCACCGATTCCCGGCCCGGGATGGGCCGAGCGCCCGCAGTTAAGACGTCGAGTCCCGCCGGCGCCGTCCACACCTGCTCGCAGCCGGCGGGAACTCTGCGTGCAAGGGTCGGGTGGCGGCCTGTGGGGGGGGGGGGGAGGGGGGGAGGGGAGGAGGGGGGCATGTGCGGACACTCTGCCGCGGGAGGGGAGAATCCCACGCCTTGTGCTCCGTGCTAGTTTTTATATTACAAAAGAGCCACTGGGAAGGTGGAACTAGATTGACAAGGATGATACCAGAACTCACAAGTTTCAATTCTAAGAATAACTAATTAAGGTGGGTCTTTTTTCTCTGGAAAAAAGAAGGCTGAGGGGGTTAAAAAAAAGTGGTAGTCACTAATAAGGTTACCTCAGAATAAGCGGTAGGCCATTTAGGGCTGAGACAGGGAGGAATTTCTTCAGTCAGAGGGTGGTAAAGCTTTGGATATCTCTACCCGAGGGGGCTGTGGAGGGCTCAGTCATTGAGTCTGTTCAACACTGCGACCTATAGCTTTCTGGATACCAATGACATCAAGAGATATGGGGATGGTGAAAAAAGATGGCATTGAGGTAGAAGATTAGCCACAATCTAAAATGGCGGAGCAGGTTCAAGGGGCCGAATGGCCGACTCCTGCTCCTATCTTCTTAATGAAACAACAATGAATTCAGGACAGACATCTTTAGACAGGGAGTTGGTCAAATGTGGAACATGCTACCACATGGAGCAGTTCAGGAGAACAGCATGGATCCACATCAGGGGAAGCGGGATAAGGTCACGAGGAAGAAAGGAACAGAAAAATATGCAGATAAGGCGAGATAGAATTCCTGCAGTGCAGAAGGAGGCCATTCAGCCCATCGAGTCTGCACCAACCCTTTGAAAGAGCACCGTACCTAGGCCCACCCTATTCCCGTAACCCAGTTAAGGGGTAATTTATCATGGCTAATCCGCCTAACCTGCACATCTTTGGACTGTGGGAGGAAACCGGAGCACCCGGAGGAAACCCACGCAGACACGGGGAGAACGTGCAAACTCCACACAGACAGTCGCCCAATGCCAGATTTGAACCCGGCTCCTAGACACCGTGATGCAGCAGTGCCAACCACTGTGCCATCCCATCATAGAGTGATTCATGTGGGGGATAAATACTAGCATAGACCAGTTGAATTGAATGCAGTTTCTGTGCTGTAGTTTTTTTATCTAATACTATGAAAAAGGACACATGATTTTTTTTTGGAATATGGTCAATCCACCTAGCCTGGATTTTTTTTTGGAATATATTACAGCAACACTTTCTGATCCAATTATCCCTAACTACATTTCACCTGAAGGTTACACGGTCTTGACTACCATGTGCAACGCTACGCAAGAGTGACTAGTCTTCAAGGGTCTATCTCCGGTGGATAGCTAAGGGTGAAGACTAGTCTGTGCTGTTCTTAACGATGTTACCAATATCTCCTACCTTCATAATGAAACCGACAATGAATTCAGGAGAAAATTCTTTATCCAGGGAGTGGATGAACACTGAGTTGCAAGAGGGAAGGAAATAAAGGAGGTGAATGACCGATAGAGAGAGAGCAGGAATTGTTAGCGGGGAAAGACTTAAAGAGGTGAAAGGTTTGCAAGAGAGTTCTGGAGTGTGAAAGTATCTCCAACACTGGGAAAGACTGATCCTTTCTTTCACCAATGCGAGTGCTAAGAATCTTGGACCTAGTAGCCTGCCAAGCTGTCAGTCAGAATATGTGAGCATTACGAGGGTCACTGCCTCTCATTGAGAATAGCATGCCTGACCCCTGAACTCTAAAGAGAAGCTGAAGGATTACTCTACAACGTAAGGAGGCTGTGCACAGCTTACTATAAGGTAGACGTAAATACTTCACCCCGAAGCTACTTCAACCCTAGTTACCTTAGCTTTAAAGGCAAACTTTCGCGAATCTCTATTTGGACCACTTTATTCACAAAATGCACCATTCTTGAGTCTCCAATATTGGATTGCACCTTGCTAAATACAGTTCTATGAAATGAGGGCTACAAAGTGCCGAGACATGATATTAGCGCTGAGCAGGCTTGATGAGTCAACTGCCTTTTCTTTCATCTCAATATCGGAAATTACACTCAACTTAGAAGATGTAACGAAGGGTGCAGTAAGGGAAAAGGTTGGGGTGGCATGTCACAATTCACTCAGACACTCTGAGTTGCTGTGGCAATACGCACTCACATGTTGTATTTGGAGTTTTGGATAGTGATGGTATTGGCTCCAACGTTCTTTCCACCACATGGCTGACCAGGACCCTCTTCCCCTCTTAGCGGCTGCCATTGGCGCGGGTTGGAAGGTTCAGTAAGCTGATCCGCTACCTGTCCGGCTGCGTTATGAACTCACCACCCTTGGCCACCAAGTAAGGTTGCCAAGGGGCGGCATGCTGGTTAGCACTGCTGCCTCACAGCGCCCGGGACGCGGGCTCGATCCCTACCTCGGGTGACTGAATTTTATACGTTCTCCCTGTGTCTGCGTGGGTTTCCTCCGGGTGCTCCAGTTTCCTCCCACAAGCCCAAAAATGTGCAGGTTGGGTGGATCGGCCGCGCTAAATTGCCCCTCAGTGTCCAAAAGGTTAGGTGGAGTTATTGGGTTACGGGGATAGGGCAGGGGCGTGGTTAGGGTGTTCTTTCAGAGGGTTGGTGCTGACTAGATGGGCTGAATGGCCTCCTTCTGCACTGTAGGGACTCTATAATTCAATGAGCCGCGATTAAATGTAGTCCTGGAAGTTCTATCACGTGACTTGCCCCCACGCTCCAGCCATTAGTCGATCCATCCCTACTGCCTTCCTACACCAATTGGAAAGCAATAAGACTCATTGCCTAATTGGATGATGCTTGACTGTCACCCAAACAACCTCTATCCCCCCATTTTCAATATTTCAAGTCTGCCGAAGCAGTAAATGGGACAAATAAATGCATTAAACAATAAAAGTAAGTGCCAGAGAACATCGAATACACTGGAAAAATAAGCAGATTGGAGCCAACTCAGCAGTATTACGGCCTGAGCCAACAGGCTTACTGGCACCATCGGCTGAATCAACTGGCGACTTCTACTGGAACACCAGTTCCGAACTGTCCTCATTTCCTTGTTCAGAACGGGTTCCTTCTGGTACCAGTATTACGGGAACTTGCTTTTTAAAAAAAAAAAAATCTTAACAATTTAGAGTACCCAATTATTCCCGTACCAGTCTCCCCGAACAGGTGCCGGAATGTGGTGACTAGGGGCTTTTCACAGTAACTTCATTTGAAGCCTACTTGTGACAATAAGCGATTTTCATTTCATTTTCGTTCTCCAATTAAGGGGCAATTTAGCGTGGCCAATCCACCTAGCCTGCACATCTTTGGGTTGTGGGGGCAAGACCCACGCAGACACAGGGAGAATGGGCAAACTCCACACGGACAGTGACCCAGGGCCGGGATTCGAACCCAGGTCCTCAGCGCCGCAGGCCCAGTGCTAACCACTGCGCCGCATGCCGCCCTTACGGGATCTTCCGTCTGGGAAAGTGACATTTTCAAAGAACGTTACGAATATTTTTGAGTGCTCCTTTTGGTTTGTCCACCAGGGCTGCATACAGAGGTTTCCTGGAAATTGATCATCAATTTCTGGAGACTCCAGACCAATCCTGGGGCGGGGGAGGGAGGGGGAGTTGGCGAGCCAAGCTTTCAAGTCCGAGAGTGAGATTTGGCCCCAGTGCTCCTAGTTCGGAGTCAATACTATAAGACTGCCTCGGAGGGGAAAATAGTTACCACCCCACTAATTTGGAATTCAAATTTTCAACCTGCTGTGCTGGATTCTGAACTTGTTTCTTTCCCAATCAATATTTACCCCCTTTTGGCGGCATGCGGCGCAGTGGTTAGCACTGGGACTGTGGCGCTGAGGACCCAGGGTCAAATCCCAGCCCTGGGTCACTGTCCGTGTGGAGTTTGCACATTCTCCCCGTGTCTGCGTGGGTTTCACCCCCACAACCCAAATGATGTGCAGGGTAGGTGGATGGGCCACGCTAAATTGCCTCTTAATTGGAAAAAATGAATTGGGTACTCTAAATTTTTTTTTTTTTTTAAATAAAATATTTAGCCCCCTTTAGCTATCGCCAAGATTCTGGGTGATTAGAGCTACCGGTAAATAGTTCCTGTGCTCCCAGTGTTCGGGATGTTGATCATTGTGGACTCAAGCTCTCGCTTTGAGATTGAGGGGTGCATCATAGACAAGCTTAGGGGAAGCCAAAAGCCTCTTCACTGACCAGCTTCTTTTTGTATTTTAGACTCTGACAAGGAGTATAGCTCAGGCAGATTTCCCTTTCTAAATAGGAAGAAGGAAAATAGACAGAAAAAAAATTCTCGATTAATGCATAGTTCCCGACCATGTACGGTCAAAAAGAAGCCATTTGGAACGTGGGAGGAAACCGGAGCACCCGGAGGAAACCCACGCAGAAGCGGGGAGAAAGTGCAAACTCCACACAGTCACCCTAGGTCGGGATCGAACCCGCGTCCCGGGCGCTGTGAGACAGCAGTGCTAAACACTATGCCACCCCTCTCACCACTCTCTGGGTAAAAAAGGGGTCTCCGGAAAGTCCTTTTGGATTTATTAATATTTATTGCCTCTTTCCTCCTGTATGGTATACTACCTCGAACCCTTCTGCAATCTTAAGTCTTCTCTATCAGACAATTCTTCTCTTTGAGAGAGAAGTGACCCATTGAACACTGAGCGGGATCTTCCCGTCATTCTCACCAGCGGGCTCTTCCAGCCCCGCTGACGGCGGCCCCCAGCTGCGGGATCCCCGGCGGCAGAGGGTGTGAACACAGGGAAACCCTGTTAACAGCGGCGGATCCAGAAGATCCCACCGCCGACCAATGGTGTGCTGACTCCACTGCCCCAAATCACACCTGAGGTGGTGCATTGTTCTGTGATAGACGAGGTGTGTAATAGCCATAGACTCTCCAGCTAGAGGCTTTATTCAATGTTTCCTGTTGGTAATAACCTCTCCTTTTTAATATTAACCTCCTCCAGTGACTCTACGACCGGGATTCCCCCTTCTGGGGACTAAGTCCCCACGCCGGCGGGAAGACCAAAACCAACCACTCCGGCGTCAACAGCCCCTGAAAGTAAGGAATTCTCCGAACTTTCAGGGGCTAGGTGGACGCCGGTGGGGGTGGCGCCGCTCCAGACGGTGCCGAAGGGATGTGTGAGTTCGTGCATGCGCGGAACGGCCGGCGTGATCTCACGCATGCACGGACCGGTCGCCGTATTTCCACGCATGTGCTGGGGTTCCCTTCTCCACGCCCACCCTGAGCAATATGGCAGAGCCCGACAGGGGCCCAGCGGGGGGGGGGGGGGGAAAGTGCCCCCACGGAACAAGCCTGCCCGCAGATCGGTGGGCCCCGATCGCGGGCCAGGCCACCATGGGGGCCCCCGGGGTCGGATCCCCCCCCGAGGACCGCCCCTGCATACTCACCTATCAGATCCCGCCGTGCATGAGGTGAGTAATTCATGCCGGCCGGATTGGCCAAAACTGGACGGCCACTCGGCCCATCGGGGCCCGGAGAATCGCCGGGGGTGGGGCCACTGTTAGCGGCCCCCGACCGGTATGGCAGGAATTCCGCCGCTGCCCGAAAAACGGCGCTGGAGAATAGGGCAGCCGGCGCTGGGGCAGCGGGGCGGGATTTGCGCCTCCCCACGGGGATTCCCCAACCCGGCGGGGGGGTCGGAGAATCCTGGCCTTCATCTTTTGTATAAGATGGAAATCAAAACTGTGCATTGTGCTCTATATTACTGGTCTAACATACTAGCTGTATTACTTATCTGAAAGAGTTAATCACTTTTTGGCTTATCAATCATGCGTTGGAGATAAGCCGCCTCTCGGATTAAACACATTGGGTGTTTACCAAGGCGTGCTCTGTGAGTATAGGCTGCAGAATTCTATGGAGAGGATTGGAGGATTTATAAACCTGCACGGGAGTGGGGTTTTGTGTGCATTGAACTCGGGGTTGGGCACTTGTCGGTTCTGAGTGGGTCTGCGTGCCTCTGTGGCTCTGGTGTGGAGGTGGTGCAGGTTGCACGACCCTCACTGGTGGGGTGGTGATCAGGAGGTGAATGAGATCCCCCCCCCCCCCCCTCCCTCCCCCACCTCCCCCCAAAAGATGACGATTCACTGAGCGGCGCGTTGGGGGAGAATTGCAGAGGATATCGCGTGCGACCTCTGGGCGGTTCCGAAAAGGCTTCACCCCTGTGATCTGTGGCCCGTCACCCTCCGCAGCAATGAGCCAGAGCGGTTCCTGTGGCAAGATGCTGCAGGAGAGCCCACCGATGAATAATGTCAATGCTCTTAACAGAGTAAGGTCTGATGTTGGGACTGGCTGCAAGGAGGAAATACTTGAGGAACTGTCGAGTGCCACTGACAGCGAATTGGTAAGTGTTTTAATCTGTATCGCTCCTTTCTCAGTTAAGACCATAAGGCCATAAAACACAGGAGCAGAATTAGACCACTCGGCCCATCGAGTTTTCTCCGCCATTCAATCATGGCTGATATTTTCTCATCCCCATTCTACTGCCTTCTCCCCGTAACCCTTGATCCCCTTATTAATCAAGAACCTATCTATCTCTGTCTTAAAGACACTCAGTGATTTGACCTCCACAGCCTTCTGCGGCAAAGAGTTCCACAGATTCACCACCCTCTAGCTGAAGAAATTCCTCCTCGTCCCAGTTTTAAAGGATCGACCCTTCAGTCTGAGGCTGTGCCCTCGGGTTCTAGTTTTTTCTACTAGTGGAAACATCCTCTCCACGTCCACTCCATCCAGGCCTCGCAGTATCCTGTAAGTTTCAATAAGATCCCTTCTGAACCCCAACGAGTACAGACCCAGAGTCCTCAACCGCTTCTCATACGACAAGCTCTTCATTCCAGGGATCATTCTTGTGAACCTCCTCTAGTCCCTTTCCAAGGCCAGCACATCCTTCCTTAGATACGGGGCCCAAAACTGCTCATGATGCTCCAAATGGGGTCTGAAGTACATCCCTGGTCTTATATTCTAGCCCTCTCGACATGAATGCTAACATTCCTAACTGTTCAATCTGCATAACTCGTAATAGCAGGTCAGACGGCCCATCGGGCCTGCTTCAGTAAGAGGCTGATCTTTTGCGTCAACTCCACTTTCCTTCTCTTACCCCATGTGCCTAAAAAATCGATGAATCTTAAGTCTTGGATGTAGTCAGAGAGCATCTACAGACCTCAGGGGCAGATAATTCAAAAGATTCACATCCTTGGAGTGAGAAAACATCTCCTTGTCTCAGTCCTAAATGGTCGGCCCCTAATCCTGAAACTCTGACCCCTTAAATGCCTGCCTCCCCAGCCTTGGGCAACAGCCTCCCAGCATCTATCCTGCCGAAACCCTTACGCGTTTTTTATTACCTCACAATAAGATCGCCTCGTGTTTTTTCTAAACTGCGGGGAATATAGGCCTCTTCTACTCGATCTCTCCTGACAGGAAAATTCCCTAATTCTCAATCTAGTCAACTTTTATTTCATTGCCTCTACAGTAAGTATATCTTGCCTCTGGTAACCAGACCAAATCTGCACAAAGTGCCCCTGCGGTGGTCACCCTGCGTAACAGTTCAATCCACTGTAGTTTCCGGCTGGGAATTTTTTTCCCCCCCTCACACGAGTTTCAATAATTAATATTTTAAAATTCGGCGTCCGCTCCGCTGATTGTGTGCGGTCGAGGAAAGCCGCCCGCGAAGGTTCTTAAAATAAATCTGAATTTTTCTCCCATTTTCTCCTGAAGGTGCAGTAGTGCAGCGTACCCACCTCCTCCCGTTTCCGGTACCTCACCCCACTGTCCTTCAGCCATGGAGTACCCAGCATGCACACTCCCTCACCCCTTTCCTTCCCCAAAATCCCTGCCAGCGGGTCTCTCAATCTTTTCAAAATTCCTTATGGAAACACCAAGTGACTGGCAAACATCGGGATGCAGTCGCTAGTGAGACTCGAGCCCCGGATTTCATAGCGGCCTAATTATATCTGTTTTATATCTGCATTTGTTTTAATCAGGATTAATAACTAAATAACTAAATGCAATTGCTTCATATGGCTGGAAGCTCTTAATGAAGGGACATTTCATTCTTAATATAATAGTCAGTTGGTTGAGGTATCAGGAAAGTGGGGGGGGTGCGGATAATTTGGTTGTCTAAATATCACGAGCAGATCATAAAATGGATGCAAGGACATCAACCCATTTAACATAATTTTATCCATAGAATTCCTGCTGAGGCCATTCAGCCCATCGAGTCGGCACCAACCCTCTGAAAGAGCGCCATACCTAAGCCCACTCCCCCGCACTATCCCCATAGCCCCAGCTAACCTGCACAACTTTGGACACTAAGGGGCAAGTTCTAGCATGGCCAATCCACTTAACTTGGACTGTGGGGTGGGAGGAAACCGGAACACCCAGAGGAAACCCACGCAGACACGGGAGAAAGTGCAAACTCGACAGAGGCAGTCACCCAAGGCCAGAATTGAACCCGGGTCCCTGGCGCCATGAGGCAGCAGTGCTAACCCATTGTACCACTGTGCCGCCATCTCGCTTAAATCTTCCAGACTTGCAACTCACCTCCAGAATCCTGTCTGAACATTTACTACTCTTTGACTAAGAAAGGTCTTCGTAATATCTCTTCAACTACTGGTCAAAGCTCTGGTTTTGGACCTAGCACAACGTCAAATGAAGGGCTATCTGACCCAGGTTCAGGTAGGTGTATACTGGTCCAGACTGCCAACCCTGGTTTCTTGTTCATTTTTTATGAGTGTTGTGGTGTAGCTCCTATAAGGACGTCCTCCGTATCCTCCTCACAGCTCACCCTCCCACCCAAATTTGTATCATCTGCAAATATGGAGCTAACACATTTTGCTCCATCATCCAAATCATTAATATATAATGTGAACAGTTGGGGGCCTAGCACAGATCCCTGTGGTCCCCCACTAGTCACTGCCTGCCAATCAGAAAAAGACCCATTTATTCCACCTGTTATGGGCCAGGGTTTAGAGAACCCCAAAGTGTATCATGGAGGTCACCTGACCCACTTTTAATAGATTGTGGTATGAGGAGCACACGGCCCACTCTACAGGTGTGGTACAGCAGAAATGGAAAAGTATTTTTTAAAGCAAAACAATGTTTATTCTATGAACTCAAGTTAACCTTTTTAAAAGATACAGTGAACATCTTCGCAACCATCAATTCAAATACAACCCCCAAAGACTACAACACTATGTAAACCTTTAAGCTTTCTTTTTTAACATCCATACGACTTAAAAACAAAACCTTTATCAGAAGCACATCAGGTTAAAGTCACTACTGAAAACATTTATAATTCTTAATTCACCAAATGATCAAGAGATAGTCTTTTGATGGCAGAGAGAACAGCAGTACACCTGCTCGGTCTGGCTTCAGCTCCAACACTGAAAACAAAACTAAAACACACCCTGCAGCAAACAGCCTAAAACGAAAGTGAAAAGCTGACAGACAGCCCAGCTCCACCCACACTCTGACATCACTGCAGTAGTAAACACCCATTTCTTAAAGGTACTCTCACTACAGATATTTATATACACACCCATTTAAAAACACCCATTTCTTAAAGGTATTCTCACATGACACACCTTTTTGCTCCCTGTCTGCTAACCAGCTTTCTCTCCATCTCAAGACACTACCAATAATCTCAATGCACTTTAACTTTACATATTAATCTGCTATGTGTGATCTTGTCAAAAGCCTTCTGAAAGTCCACAGACTAACGACCCTCTGAGAGAAGCAATTCCCCTTCAGCTCCGACTTAACAGAGAGACCCCTCATTTGTAAACTCTGCCCCCTCTAGTCCTAAATTCCCAGGAAGGGATTATATCTTATTTTTCATAGAATTTACAGTGCAGAAGGAGGCCATTTGGCCCATTGAGTCTGCACCGGCTCTTGGAAAGAGCACCCTACCCAAGGTCCACACCTCCACCCTATCCCCATAACCCAGTAACCCCACCCAACACTAAGTGCAATTTTGGACACTATGGGCAATTTATCATGGCCAATCCACCTCACCCGCACATCTTTGGACTGTGGGAGGAAACTGGAGCACCCGGAGGAAACCCACGCACACACGGGGAGAACGTGCAGACTCCGTACAGACAGTGACCCAAGCCGGGAATCGAACCTGGGACCCTGTGGGTTAGCCCTGGAGCCTCACGGCGCCGAGGTCCCAGGTTCGATCCCGGCTCTGGGTCACGGTCCGTGTGGAGTTTGCACATTCTCCCTGTGTTTGCGTGGGTTTCGCCCCCACAACCCAAAGATGTGCAGGGTAGGTGGATTGGCCACGCTAAATTGCCCCTTAATTGGAAAAAATGAATTGGGTACTCTAAATTTTACATTTAAAAAAAGATTGGGGATTTTGTCATTTTCTTTCAACATCTCTCTTCACCAGATCAAAAATGTTGGCCAGGATTTTCCTCCTCCGTTTCTCCAGGGGTGGAGAATCCCGCGGGAACCCCAAAACGACTTTTATGCCGGCGGGGTTTCCCCACTCGATAGTCGCCCCCTTCCCCCAACCAATGACATAACGGTTATCCAACACTGAAGGTCAAGATTCCAATTTGAACACATTTAAATGTCATAATCAGGCCCTAGTGCCTAATTTTCCCCCCTCCCCCCAAGTTAAATTGTCCACCCACACTGGCGTGAGGGTGTGGTAATACCAGGTATTGCAGTACCTGAGAGGTGAATGACCATTGGCTAGACCGAGGGGTCTACCATTGGATAATGTACATAGCCCCGCCCTGAGAGGCGGGGTATAAGAACCGATGCCGTCCCAGCAGCCTTCACTTTCTGTATCATCGCTGCTGGGTACAGTTCTAGCTGATTAAAGCCGATTAGATATGACTCCCCTTCGTCTCGAGAGTTATTGATTGTGCATCAGAGGGGACGCGGAGGTGAATCACGATAGGACCGCCTTGACGAGCACCTGCTGAGCAGAATCCATCGGAGGTGCACAGGTGATTGCAGCCACCAAAAGGGAGAGGGTCACGCCTGGGCAGGGCACAGGTTCCTGCCCCAAATCTGATGCTTTAACCGCCCCCAGCACCTGCCGTGCCTTCAGCTGCCTACCGCCCACCCCCTAGAAGACCCTCTCTACACGTCTGCACCCCTCCCCGCCTCACCTCTTCATTTGACCAAGTTTTTGGCCACCTTTTCTAATCACTCATTTCTTGGTTCAACTTGGGTTGAAAGGTCGCCACCTCCAGCAGGCCCGAGCCCAGGACCCACCCAAGACAACCACCAATCCCACCTCTAAGACCAGACACAGAAAATCCCTCAGTCCCAGTCAGATCCCTCCCCTCCCCCCATAAACCTGAAAAAAAGCTTTCCAGAGACACACAAGTCCCCCCCCCCCCCCCCCCCCCCCCCCACCACCAAACAAATAAGTTAGGCTCACTGAACCTTGCCCAAACGGGTCCAACAAGCCGCAACCTCTCCACCCACGCCACTCCCGTGCAGCTGAAACGTTACAGCGCGCAAAGGTAACCCCCCCACCCAGGATGCAAGCTCCAAGAACGGAGAACAAAAAGCGACACCCCCCAACATTTCAACTGCGGAAAAGTTACCAAAGCCCGTCACCCTTGCAATACGTGAAGTCCCCCCAGGGGGCCATATATTCCCCATATTGTTACCCTGACCACTACCCCTCCAACAACAGTAGCCCCCTCAATCCCAAACATACACCAGGTACAAACTACAAAACATCTCAAACCAACCCCTCCCACCCCTCTCATTAAAGTCCCAATCGAACCCATTCAATCAAACCCAAGTCCATGTTCCTTTACAAACACCTCCGCCTCCAACCTATTGAAGAAATGATCTTTCGACCGAAAGGTCACTCTCAGCTTCGTCAGGCACACCACTCCAATCCTGACTCCACACCTGAAAAGCGCTGACTTTGCCTTGTTAAAAGCTGCACGCCGCTTCTCCAACCCCGCTCCGGCACCTTGGTGTCTCCTGATGATGCTTCCTTCCCACCTTGAGTCCCGATTCACTTTGGCCCGTTGCAGAACCCGCTCCTACTCCTGGAAGCTGTGGAATCCAATAATCACCGCCCGTGGCGGCTCATTCGCCCGAGGTGTCCGCTGGAGTACTCGGTGGGCCTGATCCAATTCTGGAGGGGACAATCACCAATCCCCCCTCCCCCACAAAGCTTGACGAACATCTGAGAAAAGTACTGTCGGCTTCGGGCCCTCCACCCCCTCCGGTAACCCCACGGTTCTGAGGTTCTGTCTCCTCGACCTGTTCTCCAAGCCATTCATCTTTGCCCTCAAAGACTTGTTCCTCTCCTCCACCAGCAACATCTCAGCTTCCAACGAGGTGATTCGATCCTCATGCCGCGACAATGCCGCCTCCACACCCTTCTGCGCCTCTCCACGCTCCTTCACTGCCTTCAAAGTTTTTCTTCCAGCTTCTCCCGAACAGGGCCAAGTGTGTCCTCAATTGACCGCTCAAGGGTTTCCATCATCACCCTGCCCTGCTCCTCAAAATGCTTCGCAAACTGTTTTTCAAACTCCTGCGCCATTTCCTCAGTCGGCGTTTCCACGGTGATATGGGCGGCCCCACCCAAGGCCGGGTCCACCACCTTCCCTCCTGCTGGACTTCGCGAGCTCCATGGCTCCATCGAAGGATGGATCTTCTTACCACCAACCTTCTTCATAGAGTTCAACATATTTTCACTGACAAATTCCTTCTCCTGTACGATGGGCCAGTTTTGATGACCAAAATCCTTGGGAACCGGATTAAAAAGCCCAAAAAACAAAGACCATGGTGGAAGCCACCTTATGTGTGACCTTCTCCTTTCTGGCACCACCGGAAGTCACATTTTCTATGTCAATGTGGTTTTTTTTTAACCTAAAAGATGAGTGGAAGAATAAATGATAAAGCTAAATAAGCAACCTTTTTGTAGATAGGTGGAGACTTGGGCAGAGAAATGGCAAATGGAGTTTAATCTGGACAAATGTGAGGTCATGCATTTTGTTAGGTCTAACATTTGGGGAAATGTACAGTAGATGGTAAAACTCTTCGGAATATAGAAGGTCAGAGAGATCTGGGTGCGCAGATCTTTGAAAGTGGCAACACGAGTGGACAAGGTCGTCAAAAAATCATACGGAATGCTTGCCTTCATTGGACGGGGCATCGAGTATAAAAACTGACAAGTCATGCTGCAGTTATATAGAACCTCGGTAAGGCCGCACTTGGAATATTGCGCACAATTCTGGTCGCCACACTACCAGAAGGATGTGGAGGCTTTGGAGAGGCTGCAGAGGAGGTTTACCAGGAAGTTGCCGGGTCCGGAGGGTGTTAGCTACGCGGAGAGGCTGAATAGACTCGGACTGTTTTCATTAGAACGACGGAGGTTGAGGGGGTGACCTGATAGAGGTCGACAAGATTATGAGGAGCATGGATAGAGTGGATGGGCAGGCACTCTTTCCCAGGGTGGAGGGGATTAACCATCGGGGGTTTAAGGTCCATGGGGGAAAGTTTAGAGGAGATGTGTGAAGCAGGTTTTTTACACAGAGGGTGGTGAGTGCCTGGAACGCGTTGCCAGGGGAGGTTGTGGAAGCAGATACATTAACGGCGTTCAAAAGGCATCTTGACAAATACATGGATAGGGTGGGTATCGAGGGATACGGCACAAGGAAGTGCTGAGGGTTTCGTCCAAGGTTGGTATCATGACCGGAACAGGCTTGGAGGGCCGAATGGCCTGTTCCTGTGCTCTATTGTTCTTTGAAATGGCAGCTAAGAGATAGATTTGTCATCAGTTTTTGAAAGGAGAGATCCGGTGAAGAGATGGAGTGGGAGAATGTTTCAAAGAACAAAATGTAAGCACGAAAGAACCAGCCACAGATAGGGAGATCAGAGATCATAAGAAATTAAGAGTAAGAGCGGCAAGTGGCGCAGTGGTTAGCACTGGGACTGCGGCACTGAGGACCCGTGTTTGAATCCCGGCCCTGGGTCACTGTCCGTGTGGAGTTTGCACATTCTCCCTGTGTCTGCGTGGGTTTCGCCCCCACAACCCAAAGATGTGCAGGTTAGGTGGATTGGCCACGCTAAATTGCCCCTTAATTGGAAAAAAGAATAATTGGGTACACTAAGTTTAAAAAAAAAGAAATGAAGAGTAGGCCATTCAGCCCATTGATTCCATCCCGCCATTTGATAAGCGGCTTTAATGCCCCTTTCTTGCCTGCCCCCCACAACCCCTGACTCCCTTGTCGATCAAAATCCTGACAAACGCAGCCTTGAATACAGTCAATGGCCCAGCCAGCACTGCTCTCTGGGGAGAGATTTCGGCTGGAATGGTCAGCTTCAGGAGAAAGGAAGTTTCTTTTAATAATCCGATTACTTATTCCCCCACAAGCACTCTGTAGTATCCCAAATGAGACTCACGGAACTCCCGTTAGGTGTCAGGAAGGAATGCCAAAGGAGACTGCATCCAAACTCAAACCCTGCACCAGAGGCAGCGAGAGTGCTTATTTGGAACCGTAATATACACGCTGGTGAGTTGACCTATTTTGTGCGTGATGAATCCTTGGAGGAAGCACTTTTTTGCTGAGGCCCTGCCGAAACAAGGCATTGATGGGACTTACTTGCAATGTAAGGAGGGGCCGAATGGCGTACTGCTATTCAATTTACAGAATCCCAGGTCTGTCTGGTAAATACTCAGCCTCTGTTATCTTCTCCCACCCCCACAGGGAACTGATAACGCGGAAAATGAAGGGTTCTTCAACATGGTGAGCCACGCTCAGAGAAACCGGATGGACGACCAGCGATGCAACCTTGGACGGAATGAGACACCTTCCAAGAAATCAATCATTGACACAAACAGTAAGTGCACTGCATGCGCCCTACTGGCTCAGCAGCAATGATATTTACTAGAGTTTTGGCATGAAGGGTTGGCACCTGAGGACACTTGTAGTGGTGGGATCGTACAAACATACCAATTAGGAGCAGGAATAGGCCACTCGGCCCTTCGAGCCCTGCTCGCACATTCAATAAGACCACGGTTGATCTGATTGTAACCTCCACCCCCACGTTCCCGCCTGTCCCCGATAACCTTCCGCTCCCTTGTTAATCAAGAATCTATCTTGCTCTGCCTTGAAGTAGTCAAGGACTCTGCTTCCACCGTCTTTTGAGTAAGAGAATTCCAGCCACTCAAGATCCTCCGAGAAAAAAACCATTATCATCTCTGTCCTGAACGGGCAACCCCTTATTTTCAAGCAGTGGCCCCTGGTTCTACATTCTTCCCACAAGAGGAAACATCCTTTCCACATCAAAACACTTGACCTTTGCCCACTTCAAGGACTGTAAATGTACCCAATTCAGATCCAGCGGCCTAGCTCCACCGTCACAGTATGTGAATAGCTCTGATCCATGTTAGCTGAAGCAATCATAGAACACCTACAGTGTAGAAAGAGGCCATTCGGCCTATCGAGCCTGCACCAAAGATCACCCTACCAGGCCCTATCCCTGTAACCTCACCCTAAGAGGCAATTTTAGCTTGTCCAATCCACCTAATCTTTGGACTGTGGGAGGAAACCGGAGCACCCGGAGGAAACCCACGCACACATGGGGAGAACGTGCAGACTCCGCACAGTCAGCCGAGGTGGGAATCGAACCCGGGTCCCAAGCGCTGTGAGGCGGCAACGCTAACCACAGCGCCACCGTGTAGAGGGAGCTGTGTTCTATGTGCGCCTGTGTGTGCTGCCTGTCTGATATGATCTCTAAGCATCTGAGGCGAAATATAGAAGTGCTTCTTCCTCTTACAGTTCATCAGCTCATGCATTTGTGTTCAATTCCTTTCTTTTTAAACAGACTTTTTATTAAGGCATTTATGGTTTTCTAACAACAAAAGATACAAATGCAAATGTAAACATAATTCAGTGCGTAAACCTAATTTCCCCTGCCCCCCTTACTCCCTAACCCCCCCCCCCACACACCTTATTGAATCTGCTGACAGTTTAGTTTTCCCTGAAGAAATCGATAAACGGCTGCCACCTCCGGATGAACACTAACGTTGATCCTCTCAGAGCGAACTTCATTTCCTCAAGTCTGAGAAACCCGGCCATGTCGCTAACCCATACCCCTGATTTCGGGGGCTTCGAGCCCCTCCACGCTAATAAGATCCGTCTCCGGGCTACCAAGGAGGCAAAGGCCAAAACGTCGGCCTCTCTCGCCCCCTGGACTCCCGGATCTTCCGACACTCCAAAAATCGCCACATCTAGACTAGGCGCCACCCTTATTTTTAGTACCGTTGGCATGACATCCGCAAACCCCTGCCAGTATCCACTGAGCTTCGGGCATGCCCAGCACATGTGGGCATGATTAGCTGGCCCCCTTGCACACCTCACACATCTGTCCTCCACCCCAAAAAACCTACTCATCCGGTCCACCGTCATGTGTGCCCGGTGAGCCATGGCTGAGCCTGGCACATGATGAGGACGAGTTGACTCTGCTCAGGGCATCCGCCCACAGACCCGCCTCTAGCTCCTTACCCAGCTCATCTTCCCATTTACGCTTTAGCTCACCTTTCTGACTTTCCTCCAACTCCATAAGTTCTTTATAGATTTCCGATACCTTACCCTCCCCCACTCCCAATCTAGAGACTACCTTGTCCTGTATCCCCTGTGACGGTAGAAGCGGGAAGGTCGAAACCTGCCTTCGGACAAAGTCCCTCACCTGCAGATTGTGGTAATACCAGGTATTGCAGTACCTGAGAGGTGGATTACCATTGGCTAGACCTAGGAGTCTACCATTGGCTAACGTACATAGCTCCGCCCTGAGAGGCGGGGTATAAGAACCAATGCCATCCCAGCAGCCTTCACTTTCTGTATCAAAGCTGCTGGGTACAGTTCTAGCTGATTAAAGCCTATTAGTTATGACTTACCTTGATTGTGCATCAATTTAATCAGCTATTACTTCTGAAAGGATGGATCTCCGTATCAAGCCGGAGTGCCTTCAGCTCAGCCCCCACGCAGACAGCTCCGCTGCTATTTTCAAGCATTGGCTGGCGTGTTTTAAGGGCTACCTCGACACGGCCGCCGACACCCCCACGGAAAGGCAGAAAATGCACCTTCTACGCTCGCGGGTCAGCCCTGCGGTCTACCCTCTGATCGAAGAGGCGGCGAACTATGCTGCAGCTATGGAGCTGCTAGAAGGACATTACATCCGTCCTCTGAACCAGGTCACATGCTGGCAACTAGAAGGCAGAGCCCAGAAGAAACACTGGAAGACTTCTATCAGGCACTACTGGTGCTGGGCCGAAACTGTAGCTGCCCACCAGTTACGGGGAACGAGCACACGGAACTTTTAATTCGGGACGCTTTCGTGGCAGGTATGACTTCCCCCGACATCCGCCGAAGGCTCCTTGAAATGGACACACTGGGCCTCACTGAGGCACGGGCCCTGGCAGGGTCCATGGATGTTGCATACAAAAACGGCCCGCTATCACCGCCAGCCAACGCTGCTTCTTCTGCGGCCAGGCGAATCATCCCCGCGCACGCTACCCGGCTCGCACCGCCACCTGCTAAGGGTGCGGCAAGAAAGGCCACTATGTCGCGGTCTGCCAGGCCCGCGCCATGGCCGCGGTCTCCAGCGACTATCGGCAGCCTTTCATTCAGGTCCCGGCCGTCCAAGGCCCACCGCCGCCCTTCTATACCCAGGCAACGTGCGACCCACGGCCGCGGCCATTTTGCCCCCCGGCCGCCATGCTTGATGGGTGGCCGATGCCATTTTGTCCCTCGCCGCCGCCATCTTCGGCATCCCCGGACTCCATGTGAGACCCACGGCTGACGCCATCTTGGATGGGGACTCAAGCCCCCATCACAGCCGACTACACGCTGCCCGACCAGAACTCCCCCTTGCTGCAGCTGGCCTCCGTTACCCTGGACCAGAGTCGGCCCCGGACGCTAGCGAAAGCCACTACAACAATCGCCATCAACGGCCACGTGACGTCGTGCTTGATCGACTCTGGGAGCACGGAAAGCTTTGTTCACCCCGACACGGTAAGGCGCTGTTCTCTTGACACCCATCCCGTAAACCAACGGATCTCCCTGGTCTCCGGGTCACACGCAGTGGAGATACAGGGGTTCTGCCTGGCGAACCTCACTGTCCAAGGCAGGGAATTCCACAATTTCCGCCTGTACGTCCCGCCGCACCTCTGAGCAGCCACCCTCCTTGGGCTGGACTTCCAGTGCCACCTGCAAAGCCTGACCTTTAAATTTGGCGGCCCTATACCCCCCTTACTGTCTGCGGCCTCGCGACCCTTAAGGCCGACCCGCCTTCCCTGTTTGCAAACCTCACCCCGGATTGCAAACCCGTCGCCACCAGGAGCAGGCGGTACAGCGCCCAGGACCGGACCTTCATCAGGTCAGAGGTCCAAAGGCTGCTGAAGGAAGGGGTCATCGAAGCGAGCAACAGGCCCTGGAGGGCTCAAGTAGTGGTGGTAAAGACCGGGGAGAAACATAGGATGGTCATCGACTATAGCCAGACCATCAACGTGTTTACACAACTGGACGCGTACCCTCTCCCCCGTATAGCCAACCTGGTAAACAGGATTGCGCAATACAAGGTTTTCTCCACAGTGGATCTCAAGTCTGCCTACCACCAGCTACCCCTCCGTAATGGTGACCGCCAGTACACTGCCTTCGAAGCGGATGGGCGGCTCTATCACTTTTTAAGGGTTCCCTTCGGTGTCATGAACGGGGTCTCGATCTTCCAACGTGAGATGGACCGAATGGTTGACTGGTACGGCTTACGCGCAACATTCCCGTATCTGGATAACGTCACCATCTGCGGCCATGACCAGCAGGACCATGACACCAACCTCCGCAAATTTCTCCAGACCGTGAAAATCCTTAATCTGACCTACAATAAGGATAAATGAGTGTTTAGCACCGACCGTCTAGCCTACGTAGGTTACGTAGTGCGAAATGGAGTCATAGGCCCCGACCCTGAACGCATGCGCCCCCTCATGGAGTTCCCCCTCCCTCACTGCCCCAAGGCCCTAAAGCGCTGCCTCGGCTTCTTTAGCTACTATGCACAATTGGTCCCTAATTACGCCGACAAGGCTCGACCCCTGATCCAGTCCACAACCTTCCCCCTGTCAACGGAGGCCCGCCAGGCATTCTGCCGCATCAAAGCGGACATCGCAGAAGCCACGATGCGCGCCATCGACGAGTCCCTCCCCTTCCAGGTCGAGAGCGACGCGTCCGACCTAGCTCTGGCGGCCACCCTCAACCAAGCGGGCAGGCCCGTGGCTTTCTTCTCCCGCACTCTCCATGCTTCTGAAATTCGCCACTCCTCGGTCGAAAAAGAGGCCTAGGTCATAGTAGAAGCTGTGCGACACTGGAGGCATTACCTGGCCGGCAGGAGATTCACTCTCCTCACGGACCGACGGTCGGTGGCCGTCATGTTCGATAACGTACAGCGGGGCAAGATTAAGAACGACAAGATCTTGTGGTGGAGGATAGAACTCTCCACCTACAATTATGAGATCTTGTACCGTCCCGGGAAGCTGAACGAGCCTCCTGATGCCCTGTCCCGCGGCACTTGTGCCACCGCGCAAGTGGACCGCCTCCGAGCCCTCCACGAGGACCTCTGCCACCCGGGGGTCACTCGTTTCTTTCATTTCATTAAGACCCGCAAACTGCCCTACTCCATCGAGGAGGACAGGACAGTCACCAGGGACTGCCAAATCTGCGCGGAGTGCAAACCGCACTTCTACCGGCCAGAGAGAGCGCATCTGATAAAGGCTTCCCGTCCCTTTGAACCCCCCAGCATGGATTTCAAAGGACCCCTCCCCTCCACCGACCGCAACACGTATTTCCTGAACGTGATTGACGAATACTCCCGGTTCCCATTCGCCATCCCCTGCCCGGACATGACCACGACCACCGTCATCAAGGCCCTCCAGGGTATTTTTACACTGTTCGGTTTCCCCGCATGCATACACAGTGATAGGGGGCCCTCCTTTATGAGCGACGAACTGCGTCAATTCCTGCTCAACAAAGGCATCGCCTCGAGCAGGACGACCAGTTACAACCCCCGGGGAAACGGGCAGGTAGAAATGGAGAACGGAACGGTCTGGAAGACCGTCCTGCTGGCCCTTCGGTCCAGGAATCTCCCAGTCTCCCGATGGCAAGAAGTCCTCCCAGTGGTCCTTTACTCCATCCGGTCACTGCTCTGTACTACCACAAGCCAGACACCTCACGAACGTCTCCTTGTTTTCCCCAGGAAGTCCTCCTCCGGGACCTCGCTCCCAACCTGGCTAGCAACACCCGGACCCGTCCTGCTGCGGAAACATGTGAGGGCGCACAAGTTGGACCCGTTGGTCGAGAGGGTCCACCTGCTGCATGCCAACCCCCAGTACGCCTACGTAGCATTCCCCGATGGCCGCCAAGACACTGTCTCCCTTCGGGACCTGGCACCCGCCGGAGCCCCACGCGCACCTGCACCATTGCCCCCACCCCCACCCTCCCCGCAGCACCTGACCAGAGGGTCAGTACTGCCGCCGCCCCTACCCAGCGCCGAACAGGCACCGATGCCCCCTACAGGCGCCCCTGCCCACTTTTCACCCCAACTGCGCCGCCTAGGGGTGATGAAGCTGCCTGGGAGGAAGACACCACGTTCCCGGAGCCGCAACCGCCGGGGCCCCCACCAGGATCATCGCCGAAGCCCAGACGCTCCAGAAGGACGACCAGGCCACCCGACCATCTGATTGCTGCACCATAAACACTTTTTCTGTTACCCTCGACATCACGGTACCGCCATACCTGGTCCTACCATGCAAAAGGCGACAGTAACGCTGGCCATCACCCCGCTGGGTTCTTTTTAACAGGGGGTGAATGTGGTAATACCAGGTATTGCAGTACCTGAGAGGTGGATGACCATTGGGTAGACCTAGGAGTCTACCATTGGCTAACGTACATAGCTCCGCCCTGAGAGGCAGGGTATAAGAACCAATGCCGTCCCAGCAGCCTTCACCTTCTGTATCGAAGCTGCTGGGTACAGGTCTAGCAGATTAAAGCCTATTAGTTATGACTCGCCTTGTCTCGAGAGTAATTGATTGTGCATCACAGATAGCGAAACCCATTCCCACCCGGCAATCCAAACTCCTCTTCCTCCAAACAGGGAAAGCTCCCATCAATAAACAGATCCCCCAGCCTCTCAACCCCTAAACTCTGCCACCTCCGATACCCCCCCCCCCCATCCATCCTCCCTGGGACAAACCGGTGATTACCACAGATTGGAGCCCACACCGACACTCCCTCCACCCCCATATGCTTCCGCCACTGCCCCCACACTCTCAGGGCCGCCACTACCACCGGGCTTGTGGAGTACCGGGCCGGTGAGGACTTGTGCCCTTACATGATGCTGCCTCCACCTGCTCTCATACTGACCCCTCGCCGACTACCCACTTCCTGATCATGGCTATATTTGCCGCCCAGTAGTAGTTCCTAAAGCTCGGCAGTGCCAACCCCCCCCCCCCCCCCCCCCACCCGCCCTCCGCCCCACCCCCTCGGCTCCGCTCCAGCCCGCCCACACAAATCCACGGATCACCGCATTCACCTGTTTATAAAAGGCCTTTGGTATAAAAATAGGGAGGCACTGGAAAACAAACAAAAATCTCGGAGGGACCGTCATCTTTACGGTCTGTACCCTGCCCGCCAGTGACAACAGGAGCATGTCCCACCTCCGGAAGTCCCCCTTCATTTGCTCAACTAACCGGGCCAGATTTAATTGATGTAGCTGCTCCCATCCCCGTGCCACCTGTATTCCCAAGTAGCGAAAACTCCCTCCCACCACTTTAAACGGAAACTCCCCCAGTCTCCTCTCCTGCCCCCTTGCCTGGATCACAAAAACCTCGCTCTTACCCATGTTCAATTTGTACCCTGCGAACCGGCCAAATTCCCCTAAGATCCGCATAATCTCCCCCATCCCCCCTAACGGGTCAGAAATATGCAGGAGTCGTCTGCATATAACGAGACCCTGTGTTCCACCCCCCCCCCCCCCCCACCCCAACCCCCACCTCCCCCGGACTAGCCCCTTCCAGTCCTTTGACACTCTCAGCGCCATCGCCAATGGCTCTATGGCCAAGGCAAACAACAATGGGGAGAGGGGACATCCCTGCCTTGTCCCCCGGTGTAGTCTAAAGTAGTCCGAACTCACCCGGTTCGTCCGCACACTCGCCACCGGTGCCTGGTACAGCAACCGAACCCAGTCAATGAAGCCCCGCCCAAACCGAAACCGTCCCAGGAACTCCCACAGATAATTCCACTCCACCCGGTCAAAGGCCTTCACCACCTCCACCTCCCACCCCTCAGGGGGCATCATGGTCACATTTAGGAGCCCTCGAACATTGGCCGTTAGCTGCCTGCCTTTGACAAACCCCGCCTGGTCCAATTCTTTTCTGTTAACACCCAGTTACAACTTAAGTACTCGGGTTGAAATAAACGTTAACTCTTTTGGAGTTTGTGATGTTCCTTCTATAGTTCTCCAAGATGGCTAAAAGTCGTAGAGTTTACAAAGAACATCAAGCTGTGTATTTAAAACAAAGCTAGTTTATTTTACACTACTTTAAATGGTTCGCACACTCTACTGAGTAATAGCTAATAAAACAAAAGCATTAAATCTTTACTACAGTAATCTATAATGTCTTTCTAATAACTAACACTCTGTGCGGGATTCTCCGACCCCCCTCCGGGTTGGAGAATCGCCGGGGGATTGCCGCCGAATTATCCGGCACCGGAAATTCGGCGGCAGCGGGAATCACGCCGCGCCGGTCGGCTGGCCCCCCCC
Organism: Scyliorhinus torazame; assembly: GCF_047496885.1. Classification (NCBI taxonomy): domain Eukaryota; kingdom Metazoa; phylum Chordata; class Chondrichthyes; order Carcharhiniformes; family Scyliorhinidae; genus Scyliorhinus; species Scyliorhinus torazame. Next base: position 19,818,501 of record NC_092733.1, read on the forward strand.
CCCCCCCCCGGTGATTCTCCGGCCCGCGATGGGCCGAAATCTCGCTGCTGTCATGCCAGTCCCGCCGGCATGAATCAAACCACCTACCTTCCCGGCAGGACTGGCGGCGTGGGCGCGGGCGATCTGGCCCCGGGGGGTTGCCCCCACGGTGGCCTGGCCCACGTTCGGGGCCCACCGATCCGCGGGCAGGCCTGTGCCGTAGGGGGCACTCTTTTCCTTCCGCCTCGGCCACAGTCTCCGCGATGGCCGATGCGGAAGTGACCCCCCCCCCCCTACGCATGCGTGGGGGCTGCTGACGCTCCCGCACATGCGCGGACTTCCGCCGCCCGGCGCAGTCCCTGCGGCCCCGGCTGGCGTGGCGCCAAAGGCCTTTCCCGCCGGCCGGCGGCGCGCAAACCACTCCGGCGCGGGCCTAGCCCCTCAAGGTGAAGGCTTGGCCCCTAAAGGTGCGGAGAAATCCGCACCTTTGGGGCGGCCCGCGCCGGAGTTCCCGGCCTCTATCTCAACCTCTCACTATCCTTCTCCTTAATCTTCTCCCAGAATGCTTAGAGACACAGCCTTTTAGAAGACAACTCAGTGATGCCATCTGGTGTTGAGATACATGAACATCATCTTGTTAACCCTTTACACTCCTTAGATTATGCATATCGTTACAGAGTTAACAGAACAAGCATTGGCTACACTGCAACAGTGCAAATTGCGCAAATTGTGTTAAGGGAAGACACTTTGATGGCCTGATTGTCCAATGTTTTCTTCCTCATCTGTCATTTAAACAATGTAGTCTAATGACACCAAGCCCGTGAGTACAGTCTTCACCCCACATGACTGACAATTAATCTCATTCAATTGCTGGTCTGTACGGCTCACTTTGCACTGCTATCAGGGGAGATTTTTTTCTTCATTCTTGGGATGTGGGTGGCTGGGCCAGCATTTATTGGCCATCCCGAATTGCCCTTGAACTGAGTTACCTGCTGGGCCATTTAAGAGTCAACCACATTGCGGTGGGTCTGGAGTCACGTGTAGGCCAGACCGGGCAAGGGCGGTGGATTTCCTCCCCTAAAAGGCAATGTCATTCGATTTTTAATCGCAGATTTTTATTGAATTCAGATTCCACCCTTCATCTCTGGACCACTAGCTGATTAGACAACAGCACTGCATCTTCACCTCCTCTGTAAGAGCTGCTTGAGTTCCTCTTAAAATGTGTTGTTTCTTGTTCCTGGTATGCCTATCGATGCGTCCTGCACTTAAACGAGTTTCTCCACTTTTACCTGGCAGAGACTAACTGCGAGCGCCCCATCAATGAGCTCCTGGAATTGCTTGCTGACAAACAGGGCCAGCGTCTGGATGATCAACGTGTAACCTGTGACAACTTACCCGGTCTCCAGCTAGCCGAGTGCTGCTTACAGTCCGCTGATGAAGGCAAGAATGAGTTCCCCAATTTCACTTCCAGATATTTCAGTATCCTGTGCTCCAGTCAGCTGTCACAGAATAGTCATAGAATTTACAGTGCAGAAGGAGACCCTTCGGCCCATCGAGTCTACACCGGCCCTTGAAAAAGCATACTACCTAAGCACCACACCACCCTGTCCCCATAACGGTAGCACTATGGTAACACAGTGGTCAGCACTGTTGCTTCACAGCTCCAGGGTCCCAGGTTCGCGTCCCGCTTGGGTCACTGTCTGTGCGGAGTCTGCACATTCTCCCCGTGTGTGCGTGGGTTTTCTCCGGGTGCTACGGTTTCCTCCCACAGTCCAGAGATGTGCAGGTTAGGTGGATTGGCCATGATAAATTGCCCTCAGTGTCCGAAATTGCCCTTAGTGTTGGGTGGGGTTACTGGGTTAAGGGGATAGGGTGGAGGTGTGGGCTTGTGTAGGGTGCTCTTTCAAAGAGCCGGTGCAGACTCGATGGGCCGAATGGCCTTCTGCACTGTAAATTCTATGATTCTATGATTCTATGGCTTCACAGCGCCAGGTTCCCACTTCGATTCCCGGCTTGGGTCACTGTCTGTGCGGAGTCTGCACGTTCTCCCCGTGTCTGCGTGGGTTTCCTCCGGGTGCTCCGGTTTCCTCCCACAAGTCCCGAAAGACGTGCTTGTTAGGTGAATTGGACAATCTGAATTCTCCCTCTGTGTACCCGAACAGGCGCCGGAATGTGGCGACTAGGGGCTTTTCATTGCCCTTAGCAGACACGGGGAGAACGTGCAGACTCTGCACAGACAGTGACCCAAGCCGGGAATCGAACCTGGGACCCTGGCGCTGTGAAGCAACAGTGCTGACCACTGTGTTACCGTGCCGACCAAGCTACCAGCTGTAGCTCAGGAGGAGTTCACGGGTGAATTTGGCAACTGATTCCAGTCACAAAAAGGAGCTGAGTAATTTCAAACAAGATTTTTAAAACAGCCAGCTCGCGTCCTCGAGCCTGATAGGTCGGATGACCGAGAGTAGGTTCGCCCATCGGGTCTGTTACTGGCTCTTTGAAAGGACTATCCAATTAGTCAAACGCTTTCCCCTATTGGTGCCTGCATCTGATAAACACTCATCTGATTATGAATTGGAAATGGACATGTTTAACGAGAAGCTAGATCGAGATATGAGGGAGATAGGGTTCGAAGAACATGTTGATGGGATGAGATGACGTGGGGCGGGAGGAAGTCCATGCAAAGCACAAGCATGGACTCAATCGGGCCACACAACCTATTTCTGTGTTGTAAGTTCCATGGCTGGGATTTCACGCAAGACCAGGTCCCAGCCATTCCCTCCCCTTCAATGTAAGTACAAGGTGCAAACCCACCACCACTCTGCTGGCCTGCCATCATTGAATGGCTGTCGGGCCGTTAATTGGCTTGAGGTGGGTCTTCTGCCCAAATCCAGGGAGGTAGTTCCATCCCCAAGAGCTGCCTGGCGATCGGATGGCTGGCAGCTCTCTTGACTCGGTGCTGTCACCAGGAGCGGTGGCCGCTGCTGGGACTGCAGCCAGTCCCCAATGGCAATTGTGGATGGGGATGGATGGTTGGCAGGGCACTGCCAAGCAGGGCGATAGGATAGGTTGGGGGTGGGAGGGGAGGCAGGAGTGGGGGGGGGGGGGGGGGACCTTGGAGAGGCTTCTCCGATTGGCTCAGGGATCCCATAATGGAGATACACTCGCCCCACACTTGCCCGCCTGAGCACTGACAGCTGTCGAGCTTAACGTTTGGGCCCCAGCCTCCACCGACCCAGGCTTATAATCCGGCAGTGACAGGTAGAGACCCTTGTGGCCAATCGATTCCCATTTAAGGGCAATTAGTCCACAAACAGGTAAGCATCTCGATGCCTTCCCCAGCATGGCTATAACTGTGACGGGGCAAGCGGGTTGGTGTTGGGAAACGTGCCCATAGAATTGTGCTCAATTTTATGCCCTGCTCTGTCTGCCAATACCCAGATGTGAAATTCAGTCCCATCTGTATAATGTTCAATAACATTATAGTGCTGACTGTGCTGTTGGTGCGTGTCCCCATCCAGTGTTTCTTTTACTGACTTATATATTTTTTTAGAAACCCCATGGGGTTGTAAAGCATCGTCAATATATAAAAATTACCCACAATGTAATCACAGAGGCACAAAATGGACTCAAACCGCAGAAGATGTAAACAAAAGGGACAGAAAATTTGACCAAAGTGTTGGGTTTCAAGGAGGGTCTAAGGAAAGAGACGTGAAAGGGTGTAGGGTCTTCGAGAAGGTATTCCAGAGCAGAGGGTCCAGGAGGCTGAAGGCAAGATCTTCAAAATGAAATGACACATTTATACGCCCATTGCTAACTGTGAATGGGATGAGGTAGGATACGAGAGGCATAACCTCTGGCAGTGCCACTGCGGCACCACTACGTTGGCACTGCATGGTGCCTGGGTGACCCTGCAAGGCTGGCAAGAGCATTGCCAGGGTGCAAGGGTGGCAGTGCCAGGGTGCCTGCATGCTCGGTTGGAACTGTCAGGGATTGGGGGGGTGGGGGGGGGGCCTTATCAGGTGGAGGTGGGGTGAGGGGGTGTTCCCGGGGGCCTCCCCGAGGTTGGAGGGGGGGCGTCAAAAATGGACAGCAGGGCTGAAAATGGGAGATGAAGATTGGGGCAGCCAGATAGAATGGTGCCCCGACCTGCGAGGAACCTTCCCTGTTGGGCAACAAGAAACAACAAAGTGCGGCCTCAGCAGAGAGAAAAATCCGGAGGCCAAATTACATGGGAAAGTGCCGCTTTATAGCGAGGTGTCTCTCACCGCTGCAGGCGCCAAGAAACACCTCGCTCAACATGCCCAAAACCAGACACAGATTTCTTTCCAGTATAATCGAGCCCCAGGTTTATGATGCGTTCACGGTGTTGGGAGCACAGCTTTGTAAAAATCAGCACTGTATTTAGCAAACCTTCTTAGCAGGAAGAATTTCCCTAACGCAAAGCCGGATAGGAGAGGCAAGATGTGTTTGGGGGCCAACAAGGTGACGGTGGATGTTATCACGGGAGCGTTAATGTCATGGAGGGCTGAATGTTGTTTGGTTTGCCTCGGCAAGCAGAGGATCAAATGGGCAGCAGAGGCCAGTCGGAATGATTTTCTGGGATCGCCTTGAAAATGAAATGGAATGAAAATCGCTTATTGCCACAAGTCGGCTTCAAATGAAGTTACGGTGAAAAGCCCCTAGTCGCCAACAGCGCTGAATGTGGTTGAAGCTGATAGACCCTGGGTCATTATAAACGGTGTAACCTTTTCAGTCTCGACCGATAATTGCACCGCAGACTCCGCAACTTCCCCATTGAGCCCAATAAGTGAGCTCACCCAACACTGAGTGGAACGGAAGTGGCCATAAGGTTGGGAGTATGGAGTGAGGAAAACGATTCATTAATTTCTTCCACAAACCATGTAGTGAGTCTACAATCACAAACTCCACTTAACTCATTCAATCAGATTACGGAAAGCTGCTTTCCGCCTTCCTAATTTAAATCAAACAGAATTGTAAAATGTTAATCTAGATGCGGCAATCTGAATGATATAGTCAAGATAGACGTTTATATGCTGCCTTTCGATGCCTCAGGGCACCTCAAAGCTCTTCACAACCAGTGAAGCATTTTTGAAGTTGTTATCATAGAATCCCTACAGTGCTGAAGGAGGCCATTCGGCCTATCGAGTCTGCACCGACCCTTCGAAAGACCACCCTACCTAGGCCCAATCCCTATAACCCCACCCAACCTTTGGACACTTGGGGGCAATTTAGCATGGCCAATGCACCTCACCTGCACACCTTTGGACCGTGAGAGGAAACCGGTGCACCCGGAGGAAACCCACGCGGTCACGGGGAGAACGTGCAGAGATGCCACCCGAGGTCAGAATCGAACCCGGGTCCCTGGCGCTGTGAAGCAGCATAGCCAACCACTGTGCCACCGTGCTGCCCGATGTCGTGTAGGAAACACAAGAGCCACTTTAGGCACAGCAAGCTCCGACAAACAACAATGTAATCCTGACCACGCAATTCTTCTTGTGACAAATATTGACCAGCACACAGAGGAGCACTCATTGGCTCTTGTACCGAATAGTGCCACGGAATCGAGAGGGTAGATGGGACTTTTCTTTAATGCCTCATCCAAAATTTGGCACCTAAGGCAGTGCAGCACTCCCCCAACTACTGCATTGGTCTAGAATGTGTTTTGTTATGCTCTTGACGTAGCATAGGCTGTTTCCTTGATGTATACTCTGACAAAGGAAGGTTCAGACTTGGAGATAGCTTTAACACGTTTATTAAACTAGTAACAATTCTCCTACTTGGATTAGATGCTACTGTTAATCCTGCTAAAGCTACTCAGACTGACGAACCAGTCTGCTACAATCCACGTGGTGGGTGTGATGTTCAATCAACCCTGTATCTGTACTCACTGAGTGTCTCCACTAGAAAGAGACTGAGCATGTGTGATGTGTCCTTTTATATGGGTTGGTGTAATGCCCTCCTGTGGTAGTGTCACCTCTGTGTGTATCGTGACTGACCTATTGGTTGACTGCCTGTGTGTCATGTCTCTGGTGTTGCCTCGAATGTCTAGCTAGGTGTAGTGTATGTACATTAACCCTTTGTGTACTTACAGTGATGTTTATCACCACAGGATGGTCTGAGAACTCTGGGACTCAGAGGGGAGTACTAGCCGCTGTGTCACAATGGACACATCACTATCTTTAGCATCTGATCTCATGCTTATCTTATTCATCTCCAAAGCCGTCATTCCTCCTGTTAATCAGTCATTGACCAAAATACTTTTCAAAGTGCATCATTAGCAGGAACACAGATAAAATAATGCTGCAGTTATGAACAACGCTGTGTATTTTTTTGAAAGATCGTGGTGCCTTACCTACGGGATGTATTAACTTTGTCCCGGTTAACCTATTGTGACTTTAGAATCAGTCATTCAATCCTGTGTTGTTTCAGAGATTGAGGCCGAATAAACAAGTCGGGGTCGGACTCCAGTTTGGGCCTGACGAAGATTCCGTTGACCTGACAAATCGAGTATGTGTGAGAAACTACCAGAGGGAAATGGACCGTGATAACTGAATCATTTCCTTTAATTATTAATTTTTGTTTGAGGCAAACATTTCCTTGCTCTCTGTTGTGGTTTTCTGACCCAACTAAACCAAGGCCGACATTTGGCTGCGTTAGTCTGGTCTCTCCTCTTGTTAAAGTGCTCCATCCCAATGTGTTCAAACCTCTTTGAGAATTGTTTCAGGTACGCTTCGACCCATTGTGTGGTAATAGCGCCGGTCATCATATATTAATCGTCTTTGTAGCAGAATGTCTCGTTCTGGCCACGTCTTCATTGAGAATGCTACAAAGTAGTAATAAAGATATCTAAATGTTATGTGTTTGGCTCATTACTGATCTTCATTTGCCTGTCGTCTGTTTAGCCTCTCTTCGCTTCCATTCAACCAGGGGTTGGTTTAGCAGGGGCTGGTTTAGCACAGGGCTACATCGCTGACTTTGAAAGCAGACGAAGGCAGGCCAGCAGCACGGTTCAAATCCCATACCAGCCTCCCCGAACAGGGGCCGGAATGTGGCGACTAGGGGCTTTTCACAGTAACTTCATTTGAAGCCTACTCGTGAAAATGAAAATGAAATGAAAATCGCTTATTGTCACAAGTAGATTTCAAATGAAGTTACTGTGAAAGGCCCCTAGTTGCCACATTCCGGCGCCTGTTCGGGGAGGCTGGTACGGGAATTGAACCGTGCTGCTGGCCTGCCTTGGTCTGCTTTAAAAGCCAGCGATTTAGCCCAGTGTGCTAATCCAGCCCCTAAGCCCAGACAATAAGCGATTTCTTCTTCTTCTTCCATTCCTCTCTCAGCCCCGAGTGAAGTTTAATATAGAGTACACTCCATGTCAAGACAACGGCAATAGTGTGTAGTTACTCTCCATTAGAAATCACTGAGATTGAGGTCAATATTGACACATTCACTTTGTTATGGGCGAGGCTTTTCAGAACCCCAAAATGTATCATGGAGTTCAACCAACCTCTCCCTTTAATGTATTTGTTGCTTTTCCGAGCACACGGCTTTTTCCCTAGGTGTGGGATTGCAATTATGGACTCGTGGGTTTTTAAACACAAAACATCGTTTATTCCATGAACTCAACTTAACATCTTAAATAAACATTGCCTCTCTTAACACCCCTTACTTCAAAGATAACTCAGAAAATATTGCCACAGTAAATAATTCCTTAAAATGTTCCTTCAAACTTCCAAGAGACTTAACACCTTTAAACAGTATCACATCAGGTTAAAGGATATATATATTTTCTGTAGAATGGCAGAGACTGCCGCAAACTGGCTTTCTACTTTTAAACTGCTCTCAGCAAAACCAGCCAGGCACCTTTTAGCTGCTCTCAGCAAAACCAAACTGCAAAACTTGCAGCTCTCTGGAAACACACAGACATTGCTTTTAAACTGAAACTAAAAACCTGCAAAATGGCTGACCTAAAGCCCAGCCCCACCCACTCTCTGACATCACTGTTTTCTTAAAGGTACATTGCTTACACATCCATTTCTTAAAGGCACTCTTGCATGACACCTCCCCCAAGAAAAAAAAATAAACCATCAGCTTCAAGATGGTTTCATTTTTCACTTTTGCACCATCCACTAAGAAATGTACACAGTAAATATACCTTTTTGTTTAAAAAAAAAAACCAACGCATGCAAACAGGTATAATAATATAGTCCATTTTTCTTTGCTCTTCTTCCTCCAACCGAAATCCGAGATTGACAGTCTCTTTGAACAAAGTCTCTGCACGATCCATCCATTCCTCTACTCCTCGGCATTTCTCTTTAGAATCAGATACTTTAGTTCAATCTGACCACAGAGTCCCTTGCAATTCTCCAATACAGGAGCATTGGTGATCACAGCTTTCAGGCAGTCAAATGCCTGTTGAACGTCCGCTGTCCCTTGAAACTTTTGACGTTTCTTTAGCAGGTCCATCAGTGGAGTAACCACGCCACAAAACCTTTGCACAACTGTTCGATCAAATTCATTCATGCTAGGAGATCGCATTATTTCCCTTCGTCTTGTGGATAACGGAAACTCCGCAAGGAAAGTGTTTCGGGCTTCTCCAAATTCATTTTCGGCTAGGTTTATCACCAAACCCGCCTCCTGAAGTCCATACGATGTTTTAAATGTTCTTTCCATGTCTGGAAGTTGGAAATAAAAGCAGATTGTCCCACTTTCTCCATGCAATCCTTCAAACGTGGGATAGGATAAGAGTCCGTTCTTGTAACTGCATTCACCTTTCTATAGTCCACACACAACCGTTGGGTACCATCTGGTTTAGGTACCATCACTATGGGTGAGCTCCATTGGCTGCAACCCACTTCACTTATGCCTTTCTTCAGCATACTCTCAATCTCTCTGTTAACCTGTGCCAATTATAAAGGGTTAAGTCTATATGGATGTTGTTTGATTGGAACAGCATTTCCCACATCTACATCATGTATAGCCATTTTAGTACTTCCCAATTTATCTGTACAAACTTGCCCATGTGATATCAATAACTCGTTCAGGTCAGTTTGTTTTTCCTCTGGAATTCATCCCAATTTTTAAGAACATCCTCATTTTCCAATTTAATTTGAGGTATGTCAAATTCACAGTCATCTGGATTTGGTTCGTCACTTTGAGTTAGAATCATTAAAACCTCCTTTTTCTCTCCTTCCCTTTCAAAGTACCTTTTAAGCATATTCACATTACACACTCGGTGAGTCTTCCTTCTATCTGGTGTTTTTACCACATAATTCACCTCACTTAATTTCCTTTCAATCTGATACAGTCCACAAAACCTAGCTTTTAAAGGCTCCCCTACCACTGGTAACAACACTAAAACTTTATCCCCACTGGCAAAACTACGAACTTTGGATTTCTTGCCCGCTACCCGTTTCATCACATTTTGTGCAACTTTCAAATGTTGTCTAGCCAATTCACCTGCCCTATTTAATCATTCCCTAAGATTTGACACGTAATCCAATAGTGTAATTTCCGATTTCTCACCCACCAATTTTTCCTTAATCAATTTAAGTGGTCCTCTTACCTCATGACCAAAAATTAGTTCAAAACGACTAAATTTGGTTGACTCATTAGGTGCATCCCTAATTGCAAACAATACGAATGGGATTCCTTTATCCCAATCCTCTGGATAATCTTGACAATACGCCCTCAACATTGTCTTTAATGTCTGATGCCACCTTTCTAATGCTCCCTGCGATTCTGGATGGTACGCAGTTGATTTAAATTGTTTTATTCCTACACTATCCATAACTTCTTTGAATAACTTTGAAGTAAAATTTGTTCCTTGATCCGATTGAATTTCTTTTTTTTTAAATCATTTTTATTAAAGGTTTTCATAAAATATCAATAACAAAATGAGAAAGAAAAAATAACCCAACAGGGTTAAGTACAAAACACAATCTAAAAAAGCAACCCCCCAAACCCCTCCCCCCCCCGTGCCTAAATAATAAATTAACATTAACACCCCGACTTAAGACAACAGGTGTATACACCCCCTCAGACCCTTCCAGTGTAAATAACATAAACAAAAATAAAGTAAACCTCCCACCCCCCGAGCTGCTGCTGCCATTGACCAATCTCTATCGTTCTGCCAGGAAGTCTAAGAACGGTTGCCACCGCCTAAAGAACCCTCGTACCGACCCTCTCAAGGCGAATTTCACCCTCTCCAATTTAATGAACTCTGCCATGTCGCTGATCCAGGATTCCATGCTTGGGGGCCTCGTATCTTTCCACTGAAGGAGAATCCTTCGCCGGGCTACCAGGGATGCAAAGGCCAGAATTCCGGCCTCTTTCGCCTCCTGCACTCCCGGCTCCTCTGCCACTCCAAATATTGCGAGCCCCCAGCCCGGTTTAACCCTGGATCCTACCACCCTCGACACTGTCCTCGCTACGCCCTTCCAAAATTCCTCCAGCGCTGGGCATGCCCAGAACATATGGGTGTGATTTGCTGGACTCCCTGAGCACCTAACACACCTGTCCTCACCCCCAAAGAACCTGCTCATCCTTGTCCCGGTCATGTGTGCTCTGTGCAGCACCTTAAACTGTATGAGGCTGAGCCTCGCGCACGAAGAGGAAGAATTCACCCTCCCTAGGGCATCTGCCCACGTCCCCTCTTCGATCTCCTCTCCCAACTCCTCCTCCCACTTACCTTTCAACTCCACCACCGAGGCCTCCTCCTCCTCCTCCACCAGGGCCTCCTCCTCCTCTTCCACCGAGGCCTCCTCCTCCTCCTCCACCGAGGCCTCCTCCTCCTCCTATCCGATTGAATTTCTGTGGGTAGTCCATAGTAAAGAATTTAAGTAACACCTCCACAATCCTTTTAGCTGTAATATTACGTACTGCAATGGCCTCTGGAAACCGAGTAGACACATCCATTACAGTCAAAAGATAATGATTCCCACTTTTTGTTTTAGGAAGCGGTCCTACACAATTGATTAGGACCCTTGCAAAAGGTTCCTCAAATGCTGGAATGGGTATTAAGGGCGCTGGTTTTATCACTGCTTGACATGTGTGACATGATTGACAAAATTTAACTACATCTTTATGTAGTCCAGGCCAATAAAAATGTTTCTGGATTTTAGCTCGCGTTTTCCTTATTCCCAAATGACCTCACACTGTTACCTCATGTGCAACTCGCAACATCCCCTTTCTATACCCTACTGGCAATACTACTTGATGAACTTCTGCCCACTTTTCATCCGCCTGCATAGGTACAGGTCTCCATTTTCTCATCAAGACATCATTTTTACGGTAATAACACTCTGGTATACTCTCAGATTCTTCTTCCGTGTATGCTTTCTGATATATCCGTTTTATTTCAACATCTTTCTGTTGTAACTCTGCCAATTTTCCTGAACTAAAAATATCTGCCTCATCTTCCTCCTGTTCTTGTTCTTTTTCAACCATCTGATCAAAAATCGTTTCTGATAATTGCACTTCAACTTCATCTTCACTCTTTGATTTCTCCTCTTGTCTTAACCTGTGACTTTGCGACCTTGTTACTACACAATCCGGAAAAATCCCAGGATATTCATCCTTCAACACTTCAGTTGTCTGATTTTGCACTGGCTTATCAACCACAGTAGGCATCACTCCCACCTGCGATCCAGCTATATCATTACCCAAGATAAACTGTATTCCTGGACAGGATAGTTTCTCTATTACTCCTACTACCACTTCACCACTCTTCACTGGACTTTCCAACCTTACCTTATATAATGGAACGCTACTCCTCTCACCCTGAATTCCACATATCACCACCTTTTCTGGCAACATTCTTCCCAAACTACATAATTCCTCATCTCTTATCATTAAAGATTGACTAGCCCCTGTATCTCTTAGAATTGTGACTTCTTTACCTGCTCCTCCTGATACACATGAGTAAACTTTACCCACAATCTCTACAAGTAAATTCTTTAATGACATCTGGCACCTTCTTAACAATTACTTCTTGAACAGGCTGTACAATCGTTTGCACCTCCTTCGCTTCCCTTGGGCTTTCCTTTACCACTCTAACAAACCCCACTGTCTTATCCTGTTTTACCACATCAGCTTTCCCAGTGCTTTTCTTCAACCACCAACACTGTGACTTTACATGGCCTAGTTTAGTACAGTGAAAACATCTGAAACTTTTCATTTCTTTTCCACCCTCCTGGATTTCTTTTTTAATCTGAGGTACACTCTCTTTATTGTCTCCCATCAGATCACCTTTACTTTTACCACTTGAGTATTTCTCATGCCCCAGTTTCTATCCCTCACCGGCTGAAACTGATGTTGAAACCAATCTTTGATTTATGAACTAATTCATAATCATCTGCCATTTCTGCTGCTAACTGTGCAGTTTTAACTCTCTGTTCCTCCACATGTGTTCTCACTACATCAGGAGTTGAATTTTTAAACTCCTCCAAAAGTATAATTTCTCTGAGAGCTTCATACGGTTGGTCTATTTTCAAAGCCCTTATCCACCTATCAAAATTACTCTGTTTGAGCCTTTCAAACTCCGTGTATGTTTGACCAAATTCTTTCCTTAAATTTCTAAACCTTTGTCTGTAAGCTTCAGGCACTAGCTCATATGCACTTAAGATGGATTTCTTCACCTCCTCATACATTCCAGATACCTCCGGTAGTGATGCAAACACTTCACTAGCTCTACCTACCAGCTTTGTTTGAATCAGTAACACCCACATGTCCTGTGGCCATTTCATTTGTTTAGCTACCTTCTCAAATGAAATGAAAAAGGCTTCCACTTCCTTCTCGTCAAACCTTGGCAATGCTTGGACATTTTTAAATAGATTCCCACCAAGCCTTCGACTATGACGCTCTTTCTCACTATCCTCATCACTATCATCCAACTGTACGTTTCCCTTTACATCTGCCAATTTTAACTGATTGTCATATTTCATGGCCATTTTCTGAAGTTCAAAATCCCTCTCTTTATCTTTTTGTTCTGCTCGGGCTATTCTTTCTTTTCTCCTTTCTTCTCTCTCCTTTTCTCTTTCCTCTCTCTCTTTTTCTCTTTTTTTCCCCTCTCTCTCTCTTTCTCTTTCCTCTCTCTCACTCTCGTATTCCAGCCACTTGAATTCTTTCTGATGTTCCATTTGTTTAATTTGCAACTGAATTTTTGCCATTTCCAATGAGTCAAACTCTATCTCAGGCAACATAAAATGCTTAACCCACGCCATAATTACCTCATCTTTTCGCATTTTATCAGGTAAGGTTAACTGCAATGTTTTTGCCAAATCTAACAGTCAGCGTTTCGTTTCTGCCCGTAAAGTACTACGTGTGACATTCTCCACCCCCAAAAACTTCTGAGCCTCTGAAAGAGCTATTGTTCACAACACTCTCCCCACTTAAACTAAAATACCACACCGGAAAAGCAACAATCCTTCACTGTCTTTAAGTTCACAAAAGCTAATCCAATAGATAGACTTTTATCCCGAACGAGCCCCCAATTGTAATGGGCGAGGCTTTTCAGAACCCCAAAATGTATCATGGAGTTCAACCAACCTCTCCCTTTAATGGATTTGTTGCTTTTCCGAGCACACGGCTTTTTCTCTAGGTGTGGGATTACAATTATGGACACGTGGGTTTTTAAACACAAAACACTGTTTATTCCATGAACTCAACTTAACATCTTAAATAAACATTGGCTCTCTTAACACCCCTTACTTCAAAGATAACTCAGAAAATATTGCAACAGTAAATAATTCCTTAAAATGTTCCTTCAAACTCCCAAGAAACCTAACACCTTTAAACAGTATCACATCAGGTTAAAGGATATATATATTTTCTGTAGAATGGCAGAGACTGCCGCAAACTGGCTTTCTACTTTTAAACTGCTCTCAGCAAAACCAGCCAGGCACTTTTTAGCTGCTCTCAGCAAAACCAAACTGCAAAACTTGCAGCTCTCTGGAAACACACAGACACTGCCTTTAAATTGAAACTAAAAACCTGCAAAATGTCTGACCTAAAGCCCAGCCCCACCCACTCTCTGACATCACTGTTTTGTTAAAGGTACATTGCTTACACTTCCATTTCTTTTTTTTTTTTATGAATGTTTTATTGAAAATTTTTTCCCAAACAACAATTTTTCCCCTCTTACAAAGCAAACGCAACAATAACAATACAGAAATTTTAAACAATACACAAGTAACAAAACCCCTTTATCTTTGACCTAAACTAAACCCCCCCCCCCTCCCCCCCCCCCCCTCCCCCTGGGTTGCTGCTGCTGGTCATCTGTCTTCCCTCTAACGTTCCCCTAGGTAGTCGAGAAATGGCTGCCACCGCCTGGTGAACCCTTGAGCCGATCCTCTCAGGGCAAACTTTATCTGCTCCAGTTTAATGAACCCCGCCATATCTTTTACCCAGGCCTCCAGTCCGGGGGGTTTCGCCTCCTTCCACATGAGTAGGATCCTGCGCCGGGCTACTAGGGACGCAAAGGCCACAACGTCGGCCTCTTTCGCCTCCTGCACTCCCGGCTCTTCCGCAACTCCAAATAGAGCTAACCCCCAGCCTGGTTTGACCCGGGCCTTCACCACCCGCGAAATCACTCCCGTCACTCCCTTCCAATACCCTTCCAGTGCCGGGCATGCCCAAAACATATGTGCGTGGTTTGCCGGGCTCCCGCCACACCTCCCACATTTGTCCTCCACTCCAAAGAACCTGCTCAATCTTGCTACACATCCATTTCTTAAAGGCGCTCTTGCATGACAACTTATTCATGAGGCAACCGGTGCCATTTTGACAAAATCATTTGACCATAGAATGGCAAATGGCAGAATGCCCTACAATAGTTTTGGTGTATTCATTTATAATTTCTTCTTTGTTCTCGATAAATGAGCATTTTTGGCAACACCAGCATTTATCTCTGTAGTGACCTCTATGTGCATGTACACAAGGGGTTAATGTGTAATCAGTAGCACCACATGATCACTAGAGGGCCGGACCAACAGGGATATAAAAGGCAACCACATTGGGTCTCCCTCTCTCTCTGCTATCGCACTGTGATCAGGGCGATAGCAGACTAGTTCAGATTGCTAGTGGAGTTACGTATAGCTACCGTAGTTAGATCTTGTTAACCTTATCACTAGTATCAAAGTTAAAGTAAAGAACTCTTGCAATTATTGTTATAGTTACTCAATAAACCTTTTGTTACTACTGGACGAGTTTGAGTCTTCCTCATCGAGATTCAGAAGACCTCATCACTAACTAAGGTTTGAGTAGCGCATGTTACCTACCACACAGGTAACAAAACAATCTCCATCTCTAATTGCCCTTGAGAAAGTGGAGGTGAGCAATCTTCTTGACCTGCTGCAGTCCACGTGAGAGGTATACCCATAGTGCTTTTCACATCAGCGGGTTAATACAAGAGAGAATTGCAGAAAAGAGAGACATGGGGCACGATTCTCCCAACTTAGTTAATTTGTGGCGGGTCTTTGAGGGAGTTCCCCACCGCTATTCAATGACACTTAGTCACGTTTTTGGGACTGGGGAGTTCCCCACCGGTTAAACCCACACTGAGAACTTTCTTTAGCACTGGAGAGCTGAACTCAGACATTGGGCCGCCATTTTGAAAGGGTTTCCTGATCCACACACCCCAAGTGAGGACAACTCGCCTGGGGGGGGTCCCCCCTCTTCAGGCCCCCACAGGCCCTCTTACAGCAACCCCTCCCTTCTCGGACCCTCACCCAACCTCCCGGAGGCCCCTACTTACTTGCTCAGCACCCCTACCCATCAAACCACCTCCTCCACCCTCATTTCATGGGCATGGCCATCCTCGGGCCCTGACCCTTAACACTGCCACCCAGTGGATCCCACGCAAGTAGCCGGAAGTAGGTTTACAACAACTTACTTCCACGACCGTCATTTGGTCCTGCCAATTTGGGGTGGGGTGCTGACTCCGATGTCTCGCGGGGCTTCGGAGAATCCCAGGAGGCGCGTAGCCTGTCGGGAGGCTCGCTGCAAGCCTCTCCCGGCATTCATCGGCCGAGTTGTGCTCAAGTGAGAGCACGATGCGGCCCGAGAATCCCGCCCATGCTCATCAGGGCAGGCGCTTGCCAACCACTCAGTGCTCTCTTCCCATGCGGTAAGAATTGTTGTTAGTTTTGAGAAATTGTTATTCTTGCGAATCGACTCTGATAAGTTGCAGACAAAAAAGCTTCAACAGAATGTCTCTATGTTTCAGCAATACTTAGGTTCAGCACTAACAAGAGACTACAACTCTTGTGGCGTTCTATCCCATTTCAGAGGGCAGTTCAGAGTCAACCACATAGGTTGGATCTGGAGTCTCATGTAGGCCAGACCAGGGAAGGATGGCAGATTTCTTTTCCCCCATTTGCCTGGATGAGTGCAGCTCCAACAACACTCAAGAAGCTCCACAACATCCAGCTCAAAGTCCGCTTGATTGCCCCCCCCCCTTCCACAAACATTCAGACCCTCCACCACCGATGAACAATGGCAGCAAGATGCACTGCAGCAACTCACCAAGGTCCCTTAGACAACACCTTCCAAACCCCAAAGAGCCACTACCACCTAGAAGGACAGGAACAGCAGATACCTGGGAACACCACCACCTAGAGGTTCCTCCTGCAAGTCACTCTGACTTGGAAATATATCGCCGTTTCTTCACTGTCGCTGGGGCAACATGCTGGAACTCCCTCCCTAATAGTGGGTGTACCTACACCTCAAGGACTGCAGCGATTCAAGAAGGTAACTCACCAAAAAGGCAACTAGGGATGGGCAATGAATGCTGGCCTAACCAGCGAAGCCCACATCCCGTAAAGGAATTAGAAAGAGATTGAATTTGCGAAACAGTTGGGTTTTCAGGGCAAGATTTCTTGGTACCTTTTTAAAAAAAATTCTCCTCCTTTTTCACATTTTCTCCCACATTTACATCCATCAACAATAAACAATAATCAGCAAGATATGTCAGTCCCCATAATAACAACGATCCCATCCGCCCACCAACCCCCAAACCTCAACCCACATGTTTACATAAACAAATGACACAAAGGAATCAGGGATTACCCGTAGTCACCCTTAATCTTACACCCCCCCCCACCCCCCACCCCCCCCCCCCCCACACCACCACCACCACCACCACCCCAGGTCTCCAGCTCCTCCCGTCCACTGCCTCTTGTAAAACTCCTCCTCCCAACCTCGGTTCCTTCCCCCCAACTTTCCACCCCGGCTAGACCACTCGGACCCTGTTCTGCCAGGCTCCGATGGCCGCAGCCCCTCCCCCCACTCACTCCCATTCACTGGCCGTCTTAAACCGGCCAGCGTGGAGGCCCCCGCCCGGGTCCCTTTCCCCCTTGCCCGGCCCGAGGAAAGCCCAAAGATCCCCTTTTAGCACACAAACCCCGCATATCCCCCTACACCCCAAAGAGCCCTTGTTTTGAGTGAAAGTCCCGTCCCTTCCCTTGTCCAAATATATACAACATTGGCTCCTTTAGTCTCTACACCCGCGCACAGTGATACAAAAAAGAAGAAAATACAGTCATGAGGTTACATCGGCACATGACCATTCCTCAATTTGTCAGTTCTGCCACAGTCCTTCTGCCTTCGCAAACTCCTCCGCTGCTTCCGCCGTTCCAAAATAAAAGTCCCTGAGCTTGTAAGTCACCCTCAGCTTCGCTGGATATACAATGCCGCACCGCACCTTGCTAATGTACAGTGCCCTCTTCACCCGGTTGAAGGCAGCCCGCCTCCTTGCCAGCTCCACCGTAAAGTCCTGGTATACACGTATACCAGCTCCAGCCCACTGCACCACCCGCTTCTGCTTGGCCCAGCTCAGGACCTTCTCCTTCACACTGTACCTACGGAAGCACAGAGTCACTGCCCTTGGCGGCTCACTTGCCTTTGGTACAGGCCTCCACGACCGATGAGCCTGATCCAGTTCATATCGGGAGGGATCCTCCCCCTCCCCCAATAGTTTTGCCAGCATCGCGGCAAAATACTCAGTCGGCTTCGGTCCTTCAACTCCTTCGGGCAGCCCCACAATCCTCAAATTCTGTCACCTGGATCTGTTTTCCAAGTCTTCCATTTTTCCTCACAGATCCTTGTTAGTGTCCATCACCTTCCGCATCTCCTTCCCCATCGAGGCAAGTTGATCACCGTGCTGCAATAACGTCTCCTCCACTTCCTTCAGCGCCTCCCCTTGCTCTCACATCTCCGCCACTGCGCTCGCCACCTCCGTCCTCACCGGGGAAACCGCCTCCTCCACCAGCACACTCAAAACCTCCCTCATCTCCTTCCTCACCATCTCCATGCATTTCGCAATCTGCGCCAACTGCTTTTCAAATTCCGCAGCCATCACCTTAGTTATTTCTTCAGCCGTAAGCAGTGCGGCCTTCCCTGGTGCTCCAGCCTCCATTTTCCTTGGTGACCCCGCGGAACCTTTCCACTCCCCGACGGACCTTCAGCTGTTTTTTTTTCCGGGCGTTTTTTTGCTCACCCTCGGACATTTTTCTTTGTTTTCTTTTCCTCCTGTGTCTTCACTGTTCCTCCTCCGTGCCTTCTCCCTGCTTCTGCCGCCTCCGTGGACCCTGGGACCGGGCTTAAAGCCCCGAAAATGCCGTTCCCGAACGGGAGCCCTCCATTGTGCGTCCGCCTCCCGCCCGCCGTCACCGGAAGTCGATTTCTTGGTACCTGTGTGCACCAGGTATGCCAACTGTTACACCAGAGTTGACATGTCTGGTTTTCCAGTTTCTGAGTGGGCAGTTTTTTTTGTTGCAAAAATATACTTTATTCATAAAATATCTGAAAGAACATTAGAAACATTTCAAAATGCTCATCACACAAATGGCAATAACATTCAGGTTCTCTGCATACATCATGTTGCACTCTGAGGTGCTTCAATCCAGTCAAAGAAACATTACAGCCATATTAAAATGGCCGTCACAAATGGTGTAAAGGTATTTAAGTTGTCTACCTAGAGGTGATTCAACACAATTGTGATATATTTAATATTCACCCCATATATTCAATGTGAGTCGTACGGCCCGAGGGGGTTCTATACAATTCCCCTTCCCTCAGTTCACTATGGCTGAAAGGTCTTAGACAGCGACCTTCCCCCATTGCGTCTCTGTGGCGGCTGCCCCAAGCTTTAGTGCCTCCCTCAGCACGTAGTCCTGGGTTTTGGAATGTGCCAGTCTGCAACACTCGGTCAGGGACACCTCTTTGCACTGGAAGATCAACAGGTTTCGGGCAAACCAAAAAGTGTCTTTCACCGAGTTGATGATCCTCCATCAACAGCCGATGTTTGTCTCGGTCCCCCCCCCCAGGGAACAGCCCGTAGGGCACAGAGTCCTGCGTCACGGAGCTGCTCGGGATGAACCTCAACAAAAAACACCTCATCTCTCCCCAGACCATCTTTGCAAAGGGACGTTCCACAAAGAGGTGGACAACGGTCTCTTCCCCACCACAGTCACCTCGAGGACAACGTGCGAATGGGGTGAGACTCAGGGTGTGTATGAAGGATTTGACAGGGAGGGCCTTTCTCACCATCAGCCAAGCTGGGTCTGGGTGAGTGTTTGAAAGATCTGGCGATGAGGCATTCTGCCAAATGGCCTTGACAGTCTGCTCAGGGAACTATCCAACAGGATTCATCTTCTTTTTCCGAAGCGTCTCTGGACGTTACGTGCAGTCCACTGCCTGATGGACTTGTGGTCAATGATGTTTCTCTGCATAGGTTTTTCACGATGTACAGGCGGTAAGGCATGGTCCAACTACTTGGAACACTCCGCAGTAGTGTGGCCAGACCCATCCTTCGCAATACTGGGGACAGATAGAACCTCAGTACATCGTGACCCTTGGTGTGTGTTTACCGAGGATCTATGCACAACTTGATGGTGCCACACATGATGTGGTCATCAGGATGAGGGCGGTGTTGGACACATTTTCCTCCTTTTATCTAGAGATTGTACATCGCATCCTTTCGAACGTGATCCATTTGTGACCCCCAGATGAAGTGGAAAATGGCTGGAGCAATCGCCACAGTGCCATGAGAGGAATGGGCCAAACCTGCGCCACGTACAGCAACACTGAGAGTGCCTCGCACCTGATGACCGGGTTCTTACCCGCAATGAAGAGGGAGTGTCGCTCCCACATACCCAGTTTTTGGTTCATTATACCTACTCGCTCCTTTCACTTTTCACGCATGTCCTGGTCCCTCCGAACCTTACCCCCAACATCTTCAGGCCGTCTGACCTGACGGTGAAGGGGACATGAGATTGGTCAGCCCAGTTCCTAAGGAACATAGCCTCTTCCTTGCCACGATTTACCTTGGCATCTGGGGCCTGTTCGAACTAGTCACAGATGTTGATCAGTCTGTGCACTGATAGCGGATCCAAGCAGAAGACAATGATGTCGTCCATGTACAGAGAGGCTTTGATTGACTCCGCTGCCTGGGATCTTCCTCCTCTTATTCCCAAATCCTCCCTGATGGACTCTGCAAAGGGTCCTATACAACACACAAACAGGACGGGAGACAGAGAGGGCAGCTCTGCCCAACTCCAGATTTAACTGGAAAGCTTTCCGATTCCCATGCGTTGATTGAAACTGAGTTACTGATGTTTG
The DNA here is from genome assembly GCF_047496885.1 of Scyliorhinus torazame. Lineage (NCBI taxonomy): Eukaryota > Metazoa > Chordata > Chondrichthyes > Carcharhiniformes > Scyliorhinidae > Scyliorhinus > Scyliorhinus torazame. Next base: position 19,839,117 of record NC_092733.1, read on the forward strand.
TGTAGAGCGGTTGGATCCAATTGCAGATTCACCCCCAAAACCACAGTTTAGAAAGCACATCCATCATGTAGGTGTGCAATATTCTGTCAAAGGCCTTCTCCTGGTCCAGGCTGATGAGGCAGGTATCCATATCCCTGTCCTGCAAATAAGCAATCGTGTTCCTGAGGAGCACGTGACTATCAGAGATCTTCCTGCCAGGTACAGCGCAGGTCTGGTCAGGGTGGATCACCCACTCAGGAGGAGACCTGACCCGACCTTGGACAAAATTTTCTAATCCACATTCATCACGGAAATTGGTCGGCAATTTCTAATTTCCTCCTTTCCCCCTTCCACTCGTAGATGAAGGTAATGATGCCTTTCCTCATGGATTCTACCATGCTCCCAGCCAGAAGCATACTCTTGTATACCTCCAGCAGGCCTGGGGCGATCCAGTCCCACAGAGCCGAATACAACTCAGCCAGTAAACCGTCGCTTCTGGGAGTTTTGCTGTTTAGCACAGGGCTAAATCGCTGGCTTTGAAAGCAGACCAAAGCAGGCCAGCAGCACGGTTCGATTCCCGTAACAGCCTCCCCGAACAGGATCCGGAATGTGGCGACTAGGGGCTTTTCGCAGTAACTTCATTTGAAGCCTACTTGTGACAATAAGAGATTTTCATTTCATTTCATTTTACTCTTCTCGAAGGACTTGAGGGCCTCAGTCAACTCATCCAGTTATCAGTATATCCGGGCTCTCCTGTTTGCCATCCTCTAAGACCTCCGAGCTTCACGTCATACAGTCCGGCATAAAAGGATTTGCTGATCCTCAGAATGTCAGACTGCGATGATTTTACTGAACCATCTTCTTCCTTCAGGCTGTAGCCACCTGGGTTGGCCACTTCCCGACTTAAAATGGAGAACCGCAAAGACTACAGGGAAATTCAGCCAACACAGGCAAAAACTAGCAAGTGCAGAAATCCTGTGTATTAGAACTTGCAGAAACCCAGACAGCACTGAAACCAGCAGCTATTTGGATACTAATGAGCGATCCCCAGGAACAATCAAAACATTTAAGGTGAATAAGGCCAAGCCAGACTCCTCGGCGCCAGCAGGAGCCAAGACAAAGAAAGGCCACCGGACACTCAGGGGCCGCCCAGTATTGGAGAAATCGATCCAAGTGATCGGAACGTATCCAATCACTTGGAACCAGGTACGGGGTCCGCCCACAGGGGCGGGAAGCCCCTGGGGCTATAAAATAGAGTCCCCAAGTTCAATTCGTCCTTCTTGGCAGGGTCACTCAGCAACTCGAATCAACCCTTGAGAGTGAATTGCCTAAGCTGCCGCATCAACCAAGTAAGTCTCAAGTCAACGCACGCTACGAGAGAGGCGCTCCTAGCTACCAGTCCATACCAGCTTTTGTATCCTGCAGACTTAGATAGAACGAAAGGCCATTTGTTCCCCTGACCTGGTGGGCCAATTCCGAAGCTAAGTATAGGTCTTTTAGTGATAGAGAATAGTCTAGAAAGTAGAGTTTATGCATGAGTAGTGTTTGACTGTGTATAATAAATGTGTTTTGATTTGAATCTTACTAATTGGTGTGTTGAGTTATTGATCATTACTTGAACTTGAACCTCGTGACGGTATCATAAAGATACCTGGCGAGTCTAGAGCAAAGGTTATAGAAACAGAGCAAACTCAGTAAAGACCCAACGGGCAACGAATTAAGAGCCAACCAAAGTTAGCAACAAGGCTGCTGATCACAGAGCTCTGTGTGTGCACCTTTTGGAAGAAGAAACGGGACCAAGTCTCATCCTGTTCCTGGGAGCATACTCTGGACTGGAAGATGATCTTCGAAGCCTCCATGGCGAAGAGCGAGGGTTACTGGCCCTCCTTGAGATCCTCCTTGACATCAACTCCCATCGAGGGGCAGCACGGTAGCATGGTGGTTAGCACAATTGCTTTACAGCTCCAGGGTCCCAGGTTCGATTCCGGCTTGGGTCACTGTCTGTGCGGAGTTTGCACGTTCTCCCCGTGTGTGCGTGGGTTTCCTCCGGGTTCTCCGGTTTCCTCCCACAGTCCATAGATGTGCGGGTTAGGTGGATTGGCCATGCTAAATTGCCCATAGTGTCCAAAATTGCCCGTAGGGTGGGGTTACTGGGTTATGGGGATTAGGTGGGGTTACTGGGTTATGGGGATAGGGTGGAGGTTTGGACCTTCGGTAGGGTGCTCTTTCCAAGAGCCGGTGCAGACTCGATGGGCCGAATGGCCTCCTTCTGCACTGTAAATTCTATGTCTATGTCTGCAGCAGGAGCAGATTCTGCGTGCCTTTCCGGAGTCCGGAAACTTACCCCCATCTCGCTCAAGCCTTCTGAACACGTTTGAGGATGGAAAACCTCCTTTTGTTCTCTGCTTTGCCTCCCACCAGTGTGTCAGAGACTCAAAAAGGGGTTTCACGGTTCTCCAACCTTTGTTTCGCATTCAGCTTCCATACCACAGACCACCCTCTGGGCCTCCTGTAGGTGACCGTCAGCCAGGAGGAGGGAGTGGTCAGAGAAGAACATCGGCTTGACATCGGTGGATCTGATCGGGAAACAAACAAAAAATCTAAACTTGAGCAGGCAGGCCCATCTGGCTTGACCAGGTGTATCTTTGCTGAGCTCCATCAGCAGGGTCGCTGAAGATGTCTTGCAGCTTGGCATCTTTTACTGTTTCCATCAGGAGTCTGGATGAGGCATCCAATCGGGGCATACACGTTAATGAACCGGAGCGGAGCATTCTTGTACAGTACGTCTGCCACGAGGAGGCACCTGTCCACCCACCGCCTTCTTAACTTTGGAGATGGTGAAGTTACCCTCCTCGCAGTAGAATACCCAGACAGGAGGAATGTGAGTAATTTGCTCTAACACTACGGGCACTAATGGAAGCAATCTTTATCTGCATTTTAACAGGTTTTATCGCTTCCCCAGACCCGTTGTCTTTGACAGTTCCAGTCCTTTGATCAGCTCCTGCATGCACAGGGAGCCCGTAAATTGTCTCACTTTTCACGGGCTGAGGAACATCAAAACACACTGACTGACATTATACCATATCATTGTTAATCAATCAAGTCTGTCAATCATTGAATCTAAACCAACTACGTTTCAGTATTATAGCTCAATTAATCCAAATCCAATCAAGAACTCTTGATTTCTACTGGACAAAGTTGTCGAATTGACACCCAATAATGCACGGTTATTGGAGCATTCGAACTGTCTCTGCCCCTTCGAATGTGGGTGGCATGGTGGCACAGCAGTTAGCACTGTTGCTTCACAGCGCCAGGGTCCCGGGTTCAATTCCAACCTCGGGTCACTGTCTGTGCGCGGAGTCTGCACGTTCTCCCTGTGTCTGCATGGGTTTCCCCGGAGTGCTCCGGTTTCCTCCCATAATTCCAAAGATGTGTGGGTCAGATGGATTGGCCACGTTTAATCGCCCCCTTGGCGTCCAGGGATGTGCAAGGTTTCATAGATTATCATAGAATTTACAGTGCAGAAGGAGGCCTTTCGGCCCATCGAGTCTGCACCGGCTCTTGGAAAGAGCACCCTACCCAAGGTCAACATGCATGTAGAAATGCAAGATGCATGTAGAAATGGTACAGCAGTTATCATGGGGGATTTTAATCTACATGTTGATTGGTTTAACCAGGTCGGTCAAGGCAGCCTTGAGGAGGAGTTTATAGAATGTATCCGCGATAGTTTCCTCGAACAGTATGTAATGGAACCTACGAGGGAACAAGCGGTCCTAGATCTGGTCCTGTGTAATGAGACAGGATTGATTCAGGATCTCATAGTTAGGGATCCTCTTGGAAGGAGCAATCACAATATGGTGGAATTTAAAATACAGATGGAGGGTGAGAAGGTAAAATCAAGCACTAGTGTTTTGTGCTTAAACAAAGGAGATTACAATGGGATGAGAGAAGAACTAGCTAAGGTAGACTGGGAGCAAAGACTTTATGGTGAAACAGTTGAGGAACAGTGGAGAACCTTCCGAGTGATTTTTCACAGTGCCCAGCAAAGGTTTATACCAACAAAAAGGAAGGACGGTAAAAAGAGGGAAAATCGACCGTGGATATCTAAGGAAATAAGGGAGAGTATCAAATTGAAGGAAAAAAACATACAAAGTAGCAAAGATCAGTGGGAGACTAGAGGACTGGGAAATCTTTAGGGGGCAACAGAAAGCTACTAAAAAAGCTATAAAGAAGAGTAAGATAGATTATGAGAGTAAACTTGCTCAGAATATAAAAACAGATAGTAAAAGTTTCTACAAATACATAAAACAAAAAAGAGTGGCTAAGGTAAATATTGGTCCTTTAGAGGATGAGAAGGGAGATTTAATAATGGGAGATGAGGAAATGGCTGAGGAACTGAACAGGTTTTTTGGGTCGGTCTTCACAGTGGAAGCCACAAATAACATGCCAGTGATTGATGGAAATGAGGCTATGACAGGTGAGGACCTTGAGAGGATTGATATCACCAAGGAGGTAGTGATGGGCAAGCTAATGGGGCTAAAGGTAGACAAGTCTCCTGGCCCTGATGGAATCCCAGAGTGCTAAAAGAGATGGCTAGGGAAATTGCAAATGCACTAGTGATAATTTACCAAAATTCACTAGACTCTGGGGTGGTCCCGGCGGATTGGAAATTAGCAAACGTGACACCACTGTTTAAAAAAGGAGGTAGGCAGAAAGTGGGTAATTATAGGCCAGTGAGCTTAACTTCGGTAGTAGGGAAGATGCTGGAATCTATCATCAAGGAAGAAATAGCGAGGCATCTGGATGGAAATTGTCCCATTGGACAGACGCAGCATGGGTTCATAAAGGGCAGCTCATGCCTAACTAATTTAGTGGAATTTTTTGAGGACATTAACAGTGCTGTAGATAACGGGGAGCCAATGGTTGTGTATATCTGGATTTCCAGAAAGCCTTTGACAAGGTGCCACACAAAAGGTTGTTGCATGAGATAAAGATGCATGGCATTAAGGGGAAAGTAGGAGCATGGATAGAGGATTGGTTAATTAATAGAAAGCAAAGAGTGGGGATTAATGGGTGTTTCTCTGGTTGGCAATCAGTAGCTAGTGGTGTCCCTCAGGGATCAGTGTTGGGCCCACAACTGTTCACAATTTACATAGATGATTTGGAGTTGGGGACCAAAGGCAATGTGTCCAAGTTTGCAGACGACACTAAGATAAGTGGTAAAGCAAAAAGTGCAGAGGATACTGGAAGTCTGCAGAGGGATTTGGACAGGCTAGGGTCTGGCAGATGGAATACAATGTTGACAAATGTGAGGTTATCCATTTTGGTAAGAATAACGGCAAAAGGGATTATTATTTAAATGATAAAAAATTAAAACATGCTGCTGTGCAGAGAGATCTAGGTGTGCTAGTGCATGAGTCGCAGAAAGTTGGTTTTCAGGTGCAACAGGTGATTAAGAAGGCAAATGGAATTTTGTCCTTCATTGCCAGAGGGATTGAGTTTAAGACTAGGGAGGTTATGCTGCAGTTGTATAAGGTGTTAGTGAGGCCACACCTGGAGTATTGTGTTCAGTTTTGGTCTCCTTACTTGAGAAAGGACGTACTGGCACTGGAGGGTGTGCAGAGGAGATTCACTAGGTTAATCCCAGAGCTGAAGGGGTTGGATTACGAGGAGAGGTTGAGTAGACTGGGACTGTACTCGTTGGAATTTAGAAGGATGAGGGGGGATCTTATAGAAACATATAAGATTATGAAGGGAATAGATAGGATAGATGCGGGCAGGTTGTTTCCACTGGCGGGTGAAAGCAGAACTAGGGGGCATAGCCTCAAAATAAGGGGAAGTAGATTTAGGACTGAGTTTAGGAGGAACTTCTTCACCCAAAGGGTTGTGAATCTATGGAATTCCTTGCCCAGTGAAGCAGTAGAGGCTCCTTCATTAAATGTTTTAAAGATAAAGACAGATAGTTTTTTGAAGAATAAAGGGATTAAGGGTTATGGTGTTCGGGCCGGAAAGTGGAGCTGAGTCCACAAAAGATCAGCCATGATCTCATTGAATGGCGGAGCAGGCTCGAGGGGCCAGATGGCCTACTCCTGCTCCTAGTTCTTATGTTCTTATGTTCTAACACCTCCACCCTATCCCCACAACTCAGCAACCCCAGCCAACACTAAGGGCAATTTTGGACACTAAGGGCAATTTATCACGGCCAATCCACCTAACCTGCACATCTTTGGACTGTGGGAGGAAACCGGAGCACCCGGAGGAAACCCGCTCAGCCACGGGGAGGACGTGCAGACTCTGCACAGACAGTGACCCAAGCCGGAATCGAACCTGGGACCCTGGAGCTGTGAAGCAATTGTGCTATCCACAATGCTACCGTGCTGCCCCAAGGCTTGGGTTACGGGGTTACAGGGAAGAGGGCGGGCTGGACAGGGAGTGGACCCACGTAGGGCGCTCTCTCTCGGGGGGTCGGCACAGACCCAAAGGGCCGAATGGCCTCCTTCTGCCCGGTGGATCCATACTGGGTGCCAATCAGGCCACTTTGCCCAACAGAGAGAGCCAGAGGGGGGGCGGGTTCCAGGGACAGAACACCACCCAATCATAAGAGGCTTTGGGGTTGTCCAATCACCTTCCGCTGTTGGGTGCCAATCAACGTCGCGTCGTCCAATAGGAGCAATGGTGGGGAGAGGACGCGGTCGATTGACTCGGCGGAACGTCAATCATATTGCGGCCTAATCATCGGCGAGGAGGTGGCACATGATGCGATGACGTTGTCAGACCGGCCGCCAATCAGCGCGGCGCGGGGGCGGGACTAGTCCCAGTCACTCGCCTGGCCACAGTGTGGACGCCGAATAAAATGAGCGGCTCGTCGCAGAAAGCCGATGTTACCTTCGTGAGTAGACCGTCAACAGCCGGCTATCGAGCTCCCTCACCCGCCATTGGCCAAGTCTTGGGGTTGGGTTGGGAGGGGAGGCAGAAAGACTCCGTGGGTAGGCCCCAGCTGAAGCCTCGGGCTCGATTTATAGTCAGCCTGGCTGCAGGCTCTGGGGGCAAGTGGCAGCTTCTTGGATTTACCCCCCCCCCCCCCCCCCACATTTCCTTTTAAAAAAAAATCTTTCGAATTAAACTCGTTCTTTGACTGAATTTAATAAAAATAACTGCAAATAAAATGCTGCCTCAATATCAGCAAACCCATCACAGAGCCAGGAACAACCCAGTGTGAATGGGTCTTTGGTCAGGACCTGCTGGGCCTTGCGAACCCAGTTATAATGTCACCGCAAGGGTGGGCGATCCGAGGTGGGTTTGGTGGGGAAACCCACTTTGGATTGCCCACCCTTGCGGTGAGAGCATTGGGGCGAGGTGAACCTGCGTTTGTATAGCGCCTTTCACAACCTCAGGACATCTCGACGCTCGTGGCAGCCAATGAGGTGCATCATCGAAGCGTGACGTTGGAAGATTCACTGGGTTGATTCCGGAGTTGAGAGGATTGGCTCAAGAGAAGAGACTGAGTGGACTGGGACTGTACTCGTTGGAATTTAGAAGAATTAGTTGGGGAGGGGGTCTTATAGAATCATATAAAATTATGATGGGAATAGATAGGATAGGAGCAGGGAGGTTGTTTCCACTGGCGGGTGAAATTAGAACTAAGGGGCATAGCCTCAAAATAAGGGGGAGCAGATTTAGGACTGAGTTGAGGAGGAACCTCTTCACCCAAAGGGATTCCCTCCCTGCCCAGTGAAGCAGTTGAGGCGACCTCGTTGGATGTTTTAAGGCAAATTGATTTTTGAACAGTAAAGGAATTAAGGGTTATGGTGAGCGGGCAGGAAAGTGGAGCTGAGTCCACAAAAAGATCAGCCATGATCTTATTGAATGGCGGAGCAGGTTGGAGGGGTCAGATGGACGTCTCCTGCACCTAGTTCTTATGTTACATTCTTTAGTGCAGCGGCCAGGTTGCACACAGCAGGTTGCCGCAAGCAGCAATGTTATCACAGCCGGATTGCCTCCGCAGGTCGGGTATCGACCCGGATGCCGGGTCAGAAACTCCGGCTCTTGGAAATAGCGCCATAGGTTCTTTCTTACATCCACCTGGCAGGACCTGTGTTTGACATTGCGTTCGAAAGGCGGCACCAACGACAGCGCAGCACTCCTTCAGTGCCGCACAGGCGTGCCTGCCTTGAATTTTGCCCCAAAGTCCTCAGGCAGGGGCTGCAACCCAAATAACAGCAGTGGTGAATGTGCTTCAAAAAGTGGTTCATTTGATTGCGATGGCTTTGAGACATCCCGAGAGGTGTTAAGCAGATTTCTCTTGTCCATAGCTAATGCTGAATCGCCTTATATTTAACTTGTGTAGAGATTCTGCCAAGAAAGGTACTGTTTTCAAAATGATTCTGCGCTGAATGCTGAGCAATGGCCTATATTCTGTGAGTGTTAGCAATCCAGTTGATAATGATACCAGCGGATGGTTTAGCACGGGGCTAAATCGCTGGCCTTGAAAGCAGACCAAGGCAGGCCAGCAGCACGGTTCAATTCCCATGCCAGCCTCCCCGAACAGGTGCCAGAATGTGATGACTAGGGGCTTTTCACAGTAACTTCATTTGAAGCCTACTTGTGACAATAAGCGATTTTCATTTTTCATGTGAACGTCAAGGGAAAATAGATTAATAAGCAAACCCAAGTTCTGATGGGACTTCGGCTGCCTCGTTGGTCTGTTAAAGTGTATAATCAAGGTAACCCAGCCGAAGGAGGGATGGTGGTGTATTGGTAATATCACTGGATTAGTAACCCAGATACCCAGCCTAATAATCTGAGGGCAGCGTGGGGTGGAATTAAAATGAAAAAGAAAATCATCGATCGTTGTAAAGACCCATCTGGTTCACTCGTGTCCTTTAGGGGAGGAAATCTGCCTCCTTACCTGGTCTAGCTCTTAACTGCCTTCCGAAATGTTCAGTCCAAGGGCAGTTAGGGATGGGCAACACATACCTTGCATGCCCACATCCTCTGAAGGAATAAAAGAAAGTGACCACATCGGGCATCCGAGGCCATCGGCCCCCTTCAGGTCTTCTGTGCTCGGTGGGCACCGTAGGGTCTGGGTTCCCTTAACGATCTGAATCACATTTTGGTTTAATGTATTAAGTTTCCTTCGTGAGTTTTTTTTTTTGTTTAATACAGTACCCCTTTAAGGGGCTGCTCCTTTAATTTGTCCCTCATTTCATTTGATTTAGTTTATTGGTTATTTATTTCAAAATAGGGATATAAGTAGAGATAGTTACAGCAGCTGGGTGTGTGGAACCATAAGGAGGTTGTAACCCTGCTGAGCTGTTGGTGGAATAAGCTTGCTAAAGGGAAAAAAACAGGCTCCTGTATCATTCCTCCACCATATGTTATTATTTAAATTTTACACCAGGAGCTTGATGGACTGATGACTGTTTCTTCCGCCCCCTTGCCTCCACTCAGTTACTTACCTGAATGTCTTTGACAGGAGGAAGATGATCTGCCTTACGAAGAAGAGATTATTCGCAATCCTTACTCTGTTAAATGCTGGATCCGCTACATCGAATATAAACAGTCTGCGCCCAAACATGTGGTGAACATGATCTACGAGAGAGCACTCAAAGAACTTCCTGGCAGGTATTGTGAAAATAGATGAGCAAAAATAATTACAGTTATTATCTGGTATTATTTCAGCCTATTTTGTAGTAAGCCTGTTGTTTCTTAGCTGAATTGATGCCTTAGCTGGAGTGGAGGTCTGGTAAAAACAGAGGATCCTCAGTAAACCACACGGTTTCTTGCCGTTGAATTACCGGGAGGTCCGCTCTCGGGTGAACTTGAAGTTGGAACAGATTGAGGGGAAGATTCCTTCTGCCTCTTTCAAGATGTTGCTGTTTTACCCCGCTGCACTGTCTCTCGGAGGGTAGGTGGCTGTGGAATTTTCTTCTCCGGAGAACAGTGGAGGCTGGATCATTGAATGCATTCAAGGCTAAGTTCAATTTTTGATTGACAAGGGTGCCGAGGGTTGTGAGTGGGATCAGCCGAATGGTGGAGCAGGCTTGAGGAGCTGAATGATCTCCTCGCTCTGGTGTGTGTGAGAACAGTGATGGAATTTACTGGGTCAGAATTTACTTGGAGATCTTTGTTAAAAGAGTTAACCGTCCCAGACCGATGAGGTGTTAACCAGGATGTCAGATCTCACTCCTTCCCATGCGCATTATTTTCTCTCGCTTCAAGTAATCGTCCCTTCCTGGAGATGTCTCGTTCTCCCTGTAAAACACACTGCATTTGCATGGTAGCACAGTGGTTAGCACTGTTGCTTCACAGTGCCAGGTTCCCAGTTCGATTCCCGGCTTGGGTCACTGTCTGTGCGGAGTCTGCACGTTCTCCCCGTGTCTGCGTGGGTTTCCTCCGGGTGCTCCGGTTTCCTCCCACAAGTCCCGAAAGACGTGCTGTTAGGTAATTTGGACATTCTGAATTCTCCCTCAGTGCACCCGAACAGGTGCCGAAATGTGGTGACTAGGGGCTTTTCACAGTAACTTCATTGCAGTGTTCATGTAAACCTACTTGTGACACCAGAAATTATTTATTTATTTCTCTACATTGCATTTCACCTACTATCCATCTTCCCAATTCACAAGTACTTTGAAATGTTCCCGTAGCATATCCTGTATTGAAATCAACCGCTTTCATGGACTTTGTAAATGTAGTCATTGTTCATGTGGACACCACCCTCCCCAGCTCCAGACCATTAGCAAACATGGTAAACATGATCTGTCACCATCCAGAGAACCAAGGAAAGCATGTACAGGAGAGAAGAGAGAAAGTTAGGAGAAACTGTTTCGAACCTAGGATATTCTCCTGGCATTTCCCAAGGACTTTGCAAGTAACGGTAGAGTCTAGCATGATTCTGCTTCTAATTCTTTCCCAGTTACAAGCTGTGGTACAATTACCTGAAACAACGGCGGAAACAGGTGAAAGGGAAGTGTATCACAGACCCTGCATTCGAGGAGGTTAACAACTGCCATGAGCGAGCCCTGGTTTTCATGCACAAGGTATGTATTGATTTTCCCTAACCGAGTGGGTCTGATAGCATAGAGGTGATGTTACACAGCCTGGACAGGTGGTCTGGAGACCAGCTCCTACTTGACAATATGCGTATTTTCCAATTGCGGTCAGGATTGGTCTTCATTAGTTGAATAGTTCTGCCCTTGCCTACGTTTGGCTACCCGGCTGAGATGTTGGTGGAATAGTGGCCCTCCAGAAAGTCAGATGGTGCAGGATGGAGCTAGAACGAAGGAGGTTGAGGGGCGACCTGATAGAGGTCTACAAAGTTCTGAGGGGCATAGACAGAGTGGATAGTCAGAGGCTTTTTCCCAGGGTAGAGGGGTCAATTACTAGGGGGCATAGGTTTAAGGTGCGAGGAGAAAGGTTTAGAAGAGATGTACGAGGCAAGTTTTTTACACAGAGCGCAGTGGGTGCCTGGAACGCTCTGCCGGAGGAGGTGGTGGAAGTACGGACGATAGTGACATTTAAGGGGCACCTTGACAAATATATGAATAGGATGGGAATAGAGGGGATATGGACCCTGGAAGTGTAGAAGATTTTAGTTTAGACGGGCAGCATGGTTGGCGCAGGCTTGGAGGGCCGAAGGGTCTGTTCCTGTGCTGTACTTTTCTTTGTTCTTTGTTTTTGTTTTGTTTACAGGGTTTTACAATAATTTATTTGCAGAAATACACATTACAAGCATGCACCTCCCTAACCCAACACACATAGCTTTAGTCTGCTCATACTTTTAGGCCCCAGTTAACGCCTTTTAAGTACATCAAGTACAATAAACACGGAAGACGGACAATGCTAGCAGGAGTTCAGGACAGGAGGGGAAGGGCAAAATAAACAATCAACACTTTCTTTAAAAATTTTCAGATGCCACGTATCTGGCTGGACTACTGCCAGTTCCAGGTTGATCAGTGTAAGATAACGAGAACTCGCCGCACCTTCGACAGGGCTCTGCGGGCCCTCCCTGTCACCCAGCATTATCGCATTTGGCCCGTGTACCTGAGGTTTGTCCGACTGTTTCCGCTGTCGGAGACTGCAATCCGAGTCTACAGACGCTACCTGAAGGTACGAGAGTAAACGTGGCTGTTTCTATCTGCCTCTGCCTGAGTGTGTTATTGGAACAATCAATTCTTTTCTAATTGATCTCGAGAACCGCTGGTTAAAGCGGTCTGTGGCAGAGTTCTTATCATTTGATCTTTCATTATCTGATTATTTGGACTAGCCATAAAATAGTGTGGCTCCCAAGAGTAGGCCAGAGACTGGGAATTCAACAGAGAGTAACTCACCTTCTGACTCCCCAGTTTCTCCACCACCGACAAAGCGCAAGTCAGGATTGTGATGGAATATTCTCAACTTGCCTGGATGAGTGCAGGTCCAGCAACACTCAAGAAGCTCAACACCATCCGGAAGCCCATTGATTGGCACCACTTCCACAAACATTCACTCCCTCCGCCACCGACGCGCAGTGGCAGCCGTGTGTACCATCTACGAGATGTACTGCAGCAACTCGCCAAGGCTCCTTAGACAGCAGCTTCCAGACCCACGATCACGACCATCCAGAAGTACAAAGGACAGCAGACGGATGGGAACATCGTCACGTGGGGATGCCCCTCCAAATCACACACCATCCTGACTTGGAAATATATCGGCCATTCCTTCACTGTCGCTGGGGCAAAATCCTGGAACTCTCTTCCTAACAGCAGTCTGGGTGTACCTACTGCAGCAGTTCGAGACGCAACTCACCATTTCTTTCTAAAAAAATTTAGAGTACCCGATTCATTTTGTTTTCCCAATTAAGGGGTAATTTAGCGTGGCTAATCCACCTACCCTGCACATCTTTGGGTTGTGGGGGTGAGACCCATACAGACATGGGGAGAATGTGCAAACTCCACACGGACAGTAACCCCGGGCTGGGATCGAATTCGGGTCCTCCGCGCCGTGAGACAGCACTGCTAACCACCGTGCCCTGCACACCATCAACTTCTCAAGGGCTATTCGGGGTTGGGAAATAAAGGCTGGCCTAGTCAGCGATGCCCGCATCCTGTGAATGATTAAAAAACAAATCTTTGAATTGGGGTGACTCCAGCAAGGTCATGTTTATTACCCATCCTGGTTGTTTTTGAGAATGTAGCAGTGGGCTTTCTGGAGCTGCACTGCAGTCCATGTAGTGAAGATGCTGCCACTGTGTTATGGGGGCGTGGGTTGGAGGAAGGGGGGGGTCCAAAACTTTGACCTAGTGACAATGAAGTAACAAGTGATGTCAGACATGGAGGGCAACCTGCAGGTGATGTTATTACCATACACTTGCTGCCCCTGTCCTAGTTGATGGAGACCAGGGATTTGGGAGATGCTGTTAAAATAACCTTGGTGAGTTGTTGCAGTGAAATCTTGTCCTCTGTCTGGTGTGTCAGCAGCGGAGGGCATGAATAGTCAAATGGACCTATATCCTCTGGTGTTTAGAAGAATGAGAGGTAATCTTATTGAAACATGTAAAATTATGAGAGGATTTGATAGGCAGAGAGGCTGTTGCCCTTCTCCGACGTGCCTAGAGCTCGGAATCATCGACTCGTGATGAAGAGTTGGTCATTCTGGACTGAATATTGAGAAGAAATTTCTTCTCTCGAGGGCTGTGAATCTTTGGACTCTCTCCACCAGAGCGCCGTGAATGTTCAGTTCATTCAAGGTTGAGATCATCGGGTTTTTGCACTCTTAAGGAAATCAGGGACTTAAGGATCGGATGGGAAAATGCAGATGAGGTAGAAGATCGGTCGTCAATCTGTTGATTGGCAGAGTAGGCTCGCAGCAGGTGGGTGGCCGGGGGGTGGGGTTGGCGCGTGATGGTGCGGGGGGAGGAGGGGGGAGCGTGTGGCATACTCCTGTTTAGATTTATTATGTTCCCATGCATGAAATGCAGCAAGATTCGGATTTTTACAGGCTCACAAATGGAGAGCTGCAGACATACTTTCTTCAGCTTCCTATAATCTGGGGGCACCTCTATGGAGTTCCACTTGTTCAACAACCCTTAAGCTCCCCGTAGGGAGGAAGGAATAGGTTTGTTTAGCTGTGTTTGTTGCCATGGTAAAGTTGAACCACTGGCAAATGTTGGTACAGTTGCCTTGCTTCAGATTGACTGGTTATTGACCATACAGTTTTTCACTGCCCCATATTGTGAGTACTTAATCTCACTCCTAGGGAATATATGAATGAAAAGGTGACTTCTCAATAAGAGGGTAAATGAACTGCAGTCACTCAGCTGCTACTGTCAGGTTTTGTTGTGTCTTTTTTCTGAAATCCAAGTGTGGATTGGAACCTTTATGCCCCGGGTAAGGAATCTACATATTTCTTTCACCTCCGCTACCCATCTGAATGATGGCGATTCCTTTATGTTATCCTTCAATATTTACAGCTGTCTCCCGAAAACGCTGAGGAATACATCGAGTATCTTCACTCCATCGATCGCCTGGACGAGGCGGCTGTCCGGCTCGCTGCCATCGTCAATGATGAATCGTTTGTCTCAAAAGAAGGGAAATCAAACTACCAAGTAAGCCCGTTTTCAGTCTGCCCAGTGTGAGCAGAAACAGCGATGGATCCCGTGGCTCAGAACTTGCTGAAGAAAAAGAGACGTGCTGTCGAAGCGTTACATTTTGCACTCATTAAAAAAAAAAATATATATATTTATTAAAGTTTTTTAACACAATTTTTCTCCCTTACAAATAATAACCCCCCCCCCCTCGTAAAAAAAAAACCGAGAAATCGCGCAGAGCAAGATATATACATGGCAAAATGATATATTTACACAGCTTTGTACACTGGCCCTCACCCGTACGTGCCAGTTTCCCCAACCCTTCATGTTATCTCTTGTTCATCCACCCTCCCAGGCAGTCCCCCCTTTCCTCCTCCTTCCCCCCCCCCCCCCCCCCCCCCCCCCCCCAAGGTTGCTGCTGCTGCTGACCGACCTTCCTCTAACGCTCCGCGAGATAGTCTAGGAACGGTTGTCACCGCCTGTAGAACCCCTGCGCAGACCCTCTCAAAGCGAACTTAATCCTCTCCAACTTTATGAAGCCAGCCGTATTAGCAAGATCCTTCGCCGGGCTACTAGGGACGCAAAGGCCAGAATGCCGGCCTCTTTCGCCTCCTGCACTCCCGGTTCGTCCACTACTCCAAATATTGCTAGCCCCCAGCTTGGCTTGACCCGGACTTTCACCACCTGAGATATTGCTCCCGCCACTCCTCTCCAGAACCCCTCCAGTGCCGGGCATGACCAAAACATATGGACATGGTTCGCCGGACTCCCCGAGCACCTTCCACATCTGTCCTCCACCCCAAAGAACCTACTCAACCTCGCCCCTGTCAAGTGCGCTCTGTGGACCACCTTAAATTGTATCAGGCTGAGCCTGGCACACGAGGAGGAGGAATTAACCCTACCTAGGGCATCAGCCCACAGACCTTCCTCGAACTCCTCCCCCAGCTCCTCCTCCCATTTACCCTTCAACTCTTCTACCAGCGCTTCCCCCTCTTCTTTCATCTCTTGGTGTATTTCCGACACCTTGCCCTCCCCGACCCATACACCCGAGATCATCTTATCTTGAACTTCTTGTGCCGGGAGCAACGGGAATTCCCTCACCTGTCGCCTCACAAAAGCCCTCACCTGCATATATCTAAAGGCATTTCCCGGGGGTAACCCGAACTTCTCCTCCAGTGCCCCTAGGCTCGCAAACGTCCCGTCGATGAACAGGTCCCCCATTCTTCCAATCATCGCCCGATGCCAGCTCTGGAACCCCCCGTCCATCTTCCCCGGGACAAACCGATGGTTACCCCTGATCGGGGACCACACCGATGCTCCCATTGCACCCCGGTGCCGTCTCCACTGGCCCCAGATCCTTAGCGTTGCCGCCACCACCGGGCTCGTGGTATACTTTGTCGGCGAGAGCGGCAGCGGTGCCGCCGCCAACGCCCCCAGGCTCGTTCCTTTACAGGACGCCATCTTACATTTTGCATTCATCAGGACAAACCCAAGAATGCCAAGTTTCAAAGGAAGCAACAATTTGTACTTATTGAAAAAAAAAACGGTTGGCGAGTGGACTGATTGGTTATGGTATTGCCATGGAGAATGCACCAGGGTCATATTGTCCCGGCATTTTTATATGTTTAATTCAGAAATAGCGCACTCCCTGGGCATGTTCCTTTTGCCTGCAGTGGACAGGCCCACGCCTACGAATATATGCAGCTTCTGGCAATATATAGCATAAATTTCCCTCTGAAATCTGGCATTCTTGCATCTGTCCTGATTAGTGCAAGAGGAAAAGCTTCGACAGCATGCCTTTCTTGGGAGATGCATGTACATTATTGCTCCTTTATAATGTCAGGTACACCAAGAAAACGGTTTGCTACAGTGCTAATATGGGCATTATTCCTTTGTACTGTAGGAATTATTTTTTCCCTCTTTTTAAAAGTCTTTTTCCAATTAATTGGCAATTTAACGTGGCCAATCCACCTGCCCTGCACATTTTTGGGTTGTGGGGGTGATGGACCCAAGCAGAAACGAGGAGAATGTGCAGGCAGGGATCAAACCCGGGTAGTCGGCGCTGTGAGGCAGCAGTGCTAACCACTGCACCACCGTGTCACCCATGTACTGTAGGAATATATCCAAACTTTTTTGTTCAATGTTTATCTGCCACTTCCAGTTTTCTGGGATAAAAGGGCACCTTTGCCTCCATTCTGGCAGGTAATCGGCACTTCACTGCATGACCCAACATTTGATTAAATTCTGTACGCCTCTTCTGAAGGCACTGAATTGGACTCATTCTTTAGGCCCCCGTGGTCCTCCAGTACCCCCATCAATTTGTCATGTGAATTGAGATGGTATATTTTAAAAGGTTGCACTCCAGGCTCACAGCTCAGCCATTAACCTCTTGTTTATTTGTGTACTTTCCGGCGAGGTTCTTTGGGCAGCTGTCAATAATGCAAGCCACGGTGTAGTTCCATACCCTTGACTCCCAACCCACCACCAACATGTTCACTGAATCCAAGAATGCGTATGGTTCACAACGGAAGACTGATTGGTATCTTGTGGGCATTGGCAGAAAGCCCAGCGCGCTTTTTGGAATTGTGGGACAAACAGTTCATCGCAGGATGGGGCCTGCAATTAGAAACCGTGCACTTTCAACTTACAATTAGTTACATATCAAATAAAATACAGTGGAGTGACTTTCTGATTTTGACCCCCCGCCCCTGCACACCTCCGCCTCTTCTCTCTCTCCGCCCCCCCCCCCCCCCCACTCCCTCCCAACTTCTCCCCGCTTGTTTCCGCCCTGAACAGGTTCGAATCCCACCATGGCAAATGGTGGAATTCCATAAAAATCTGGGATTAAGAGGTCTAATGATGACCATGAAACCATTGCCGATTGTTAACCCCATTCGGTTCATCAATGTCGTCGAGGGAAGGAAATCTGCCACCCTTACCTGGTCTGGCCTACATGTGATTCAGATCCACAGCAAATGTGGTTGACTCTTAAATGCCCTTTAAACAAGGGCAATTAGGGATGGGCAGTAAATTTTGGCCTAATCAGCGGTGCCCACATTCCATGAACAAATATTTTTTAAAGCTCTCCCGGCCCCTCTCCTGGTAACCTTGCAGATTATGAAGAGTGCAGTGTCAGGGTGAGGACAGAAGCAGGGTCTTAATTTTCTACATTGAAGAGCAAAGCATTAATACATATTTTTTGTTGTTGTTCCACAGCTGTGGCATGAACTCTGCCGCCTCATTTCTACAAACCCAGACAAGGTGAAGTCCCTGAATGTTGGGGCCATTATCCGGGGGGGCCTGACTCGCTTCACTGACCAACTCGGAAAGCTCTGGTGTTCTTTAGCTGACTATTACATTCGAAGCGGTCATTTTGAAAAGGTATGGGCCTGAAACTGATCAAGAAATGCGCGAAAGACAAAAGGTTGCTGATTCTAACTATTCTCATCAAAATCGCTTTGCAATCGCTTTTTATTCTTCTTTTGTTTTGACTGTTTGCATATATTTGTTTTGTGAATCATTCTGGTGTCAGTGGACACTGATAAGGAGCGACGGTTAAAGAGCTATTTACACAGTAGCAACCAGGCAGGTAGTTGTACACTATGATGACCAGCCCAAGTTACCATTTTAGTTCAATTCTGGAGTGTATTGACTGTCTCACAATTAAAATGGAAATTATACTCCACTAGGCAGCTTGGGAGCCTGTAATACATATTATACAGATTGCAACACCGTCCAGCTGCCCCAACTAATCCGTACTAGTGCTTACGTGCCGCACAAGCCTCCTCCCAGCCTAGTTCATCAAACCCGTCATCATATCCCCTTCAGTACCTTTTTCTCTCTCCTACCTATCTAACTACCCCGTAGAACAGCGGTGGGGTCACATGCGGCCCACCTGGGTTCTGAGTGCGGCCCGCGGACATTGAGTTGACCGTTGCCCAGGTGCAGGTTGCCATATTACGCTGATTTCCGCCCCTGTAATTTTTTACCTACCGGCCTGACTGAAGTTATTCACACGTAAAGCGAGGGTGAGTGAAGTGAGGAGCGAGCTGATTGCTCACAACGTCGACTGAGAGAGCCGTGCGCTCCCGCTGCGTCCAAAGTGTAAATATTTATTTTGTTTTTACCATTTGAAGTTGATGGTTCTATTAATATATAAACGACTAAGGATTTTCTATAACTCGTGAAATATTCAACGTGTATTAAATGTATTTAATCTTAACCATGGGGTCATGGTTAGTGAACGAGCCCCGATTTCAACCTTGCGGCCCACTGGGATGAAGGAGGGTCACTCATGCGGCCCACTCACTGGCCCAGGTTGGCCATAACTGCGTTATACATCAGCTACACCCGTCCAGTAACAAGATCCACATTTAAACCACTCGGTATAAAGAAGTCAAAACACAAAATGCTGAAAATGCTCAGTGGGTCTGAGATCTGTGGAGAAACACAGTTTTTTTTAATTTAAAAAAATATATATTTTATTGAAATTTATTTTCCCTGAGCAACATTTTTCCCGCTTACAAAACAAGCGAAACGATAACAGTAACAAAACAGAAATTTTTAAACTTTTTAACAATAGTAATAATAGTAGTAATAATATACAAGTAACAAAACCTCGTACTCTATTGCCCTATACTCAACTGCCTCCCCCCCCCCTCCCCCCTGGGTTGCTGCTGCTGGTCATCCGTCTTCCCTCTAACGTTCCCCTAGGTAGTCGAGAAATGGCTGCCACCGTCTGGTGAACCCTTGAGCCGATCCTCTCAGGGCAAACTTTATCTGCTCCAGTTTAATAAACCCCGCCATATCGTTTACCCAGGCCTCCAGTCCGGGGGATTTCGCCTCCTTCCACATGAGTAGGATCCTGCGCCGGGCTACGAGGGACGCAAAGGCCACGACATCGGCCTCTTTCGCCTCCTGCACTCCCGGCTCTTCCGCAACTCCAAATAGAGCTAACCCCCAGCCTGGTTTGACCCGGGCCTTCACCACCTGCGAAATCACTCCCGTCACTCCCTTCCAATACCCTTCCAGTGCCGGGCACGCCCAAAACATATGTGCGTGGTTTGCCGGGCTCCCGCCACACCTCCCACATTTGTCCTCCACTCCAAAGAACCTGCTCAATCTTGCCCCCGTTATGTGTGCTCTATGTAGCACCTTAAATTGAATCAGGCTAAGCCTGGCGCATGAGGAAGAGGAATTTACCCTGCTTAGGGCATCAGCCCACATACCCTCCTCTATCTCCTCCCCTAATTCTTCTTCCCACTTTCTTTTTAGTTCGCCCACCGACTCCTCCCCCTCTTCCCTCATCTCTCTATAAATCTCTGACACCTTACCCTCTCCGACCCACACCCCTGAAAGCACCCTGTCCTGTATCCCCTGTGTCGGGAGCCGCGGAAATTCCCTCACCTGTTGTCTAGTAAACGCCCTCACCTGCATATATCTCAAGAAATTCCCCCGGGGTAACTTATACTTTTCCTCCAGTGCTCCCAAGCTCGCAAAAGTCCCATCTATGAATAAATCTCCCACCTTCCTAATTCCCAACTGGTACCAGCTCTGAAATCCTCCATCCATTCTTCCTGGGGCGAACCTATGGTTGTTCCTGATAGGGGACCCCACCAGGGCTCCCCGCACCCCTCTCTGTCGCCTCCACTGTCCCCATATGTTCAGTGTTGCCGCCACCACCGGGTTCGTGGTGTACTTTTTCGGTGAGAACGATAGCGGCGCCGTCACCAGCGCCTCTAGACTCGTCCCTTTACATGACCTTCTCTCCAGCCTTTTCCACGCCGCTCCCTCACCCGCCATCATCCATCTACGTATCATTGCCACATTGGCGGCCCAATAATAATCTCCCAAGTTCGGTAGTGCCAGTCCTCCTCTGTCCCTACTGCGCTGCAGGAACCCCCTCCTTACTCTCGGAACTTTCCCTGCCCACACAAAGCTCGTAATGCTCCTATCTATTTTATTAAAAAAGGTCCTGGTGATTAAAATAGGGAGACATTGAAATACAAATAAGAACCTCGGGAGGACCATCATCTTAATTGCCTGCACCCTGCCCGCCAGCGATAAAGGCTGCATGTCCCACCTCCTAAAGTCCTCCTCCATTTGTTCTACCAGCCGTGTCAGATTAAGTCTGTGCAAGGTTCCCCAGCTCCTAGCGATCTGAATCCCCAAGTATCGAAAGTTTCTTTCCACTTTCCTTAGCGGTAAGCCTTCTATCTCTCTACTCTGGTCCCCTGGATGTATCACATATAACTCACTCTTCCCCATGTTTAACCTATACCCCGAAAATTCCCCGAACCACCTCAAGATTCGCATAACCTCTATCATCCCCCCCGCTGGGTCCGACACGTATAGTAATAGGTCATCCGCGTATAACGAGACTCGGTGTTCTTCTCCCCCTCTAGTCACCCCTCTCCATTTCCTGGAGTCTCTCAGCGCCATGGCCAGAGGTTCAATTGCCAGCGCAAACACCAATGGAGACAGCGGGCATCCCTGTCTTGTTCCCCTATATAATCGGAAATACTCCGATCTATGTCGACCTGTAACTACGCTTGCCGTTGGTGCCCCATAAAGTAGTCTAACCCAGCGAATAAATCCGTTCCCAAACCCAAACCTCCTTAACACTTCCCATAAATACTCCACTCCACCCTATCAAATGCCTTCTCTGCGTCCATTGCCGCCACTATCTCTGCCTCCCCCTCCACTGAGGGCATCATTATCACCCCTAATAGCCGTCGCACGTTAACATTCAATTGTCTCCCTTTTACGAACCCTGTCTGGTCTTCGTGCACCACCCCTGGGACACAGTCCTCTATCCTCGATGCCAGCACCTTTGCTAGCAGTTTGGCGTCCACGTTCAATAGTGAAATAGGTCTATAGGACCCACACTGCATCGGATCTTTGTCCCTCTTCAAAATTAGCGATATCGTCGCCTCCGACATTGTCGGGGGTAGTGTCCCCCCTTCCCTGGCCTCATTGAACGTCCTCGCCAACAACGGGGCCAACAAGTCCACATATTTTCTGTAGAATTCCACCGGGAACCCGTCTGGCCCCGGGGCCTTCCCTGCTTGCATGCTTCCCAGTCCCTTAATAACCTCGTCCACCTCAATCGGCGCCCCCAGGCCTGCCACTGCCTGCTCCTCCACTTTCGGGAACCTCAACTGGTCCAGGAACTGCCGCATCCCCTCCTCTCCCTCTGGGGGCTGAGACCTATACAGTTCTTCATAAAAGGTCTTAAACACCTCATTTATCTTTCCTGCCCTTCGCACGGTGTCTCCCCTTTCATCCCTAATTCCTCCTATCTCCCTCGCTGCTGCCCTCTTTCGCAGTTGGTGCGCCAACAGGCGACTAGCCTTTTCCCCATATTCATACCTCCTCCCCTGTGCCTTCCTCCACAGTACCTCCGCCTTTCTGGTGGTCAGAAGGTCAAACTCGGTCTGGAGTCGTCTCCTCTCCCTGTACAGCTCCTCCTCAGGGGTCTCTGCAAATTCCCTGTCCACCCTTAAAATCTCCCCCAGTAATCTATCCCTTTCCTTGGCCTCTGTTTTCCCTTTGTGGGCCCCAATAGAAATCAGCTCTCCTCTGACCACCGCTTTTAGTGCTTCCCAGACCACTCCCACAGGGAACTCGCCGTCGTCATTGACCTCCAGGTATCTCTCGATACACCCCCTCACTCTTGCACACACTCCCTCATCCGCCACCAGTTCCACATCTAATCGCCAGAGTGTTCTCTGCTCCCTGTCCTCTCCTACTTCCAGGTCCACCCAATGTGGGGCTTGATCCGAAACCGCTATGGCTGAGTATTCAGCTTCTACCACCCTAGAGATCAACGACCTTCCTAGAACAAAAAAATCTATCCGGGAGTACACTTTATGGACGTGGGAGAAGAAGGAATACTCCCTAGCCCTGGGTCTAAGAAATCGCCATGGATCCACTCCCCCCATTTGGTCCATAAACCCCTTAAGTACCTTGGCCGCTGCCGGCCTTCTTCCAGTCCTTGAGCTGGATCTATCTAGCCCCGGGTCCAGCACCGTATTGAAGTCCCCTCCTAAAATCAAATTTCCTGCCTCCAGGTCCGAATACGCCCCAGCATCCGTCTCATGAACCCCGCATCGTCCCAATTTGGGGCATACACATTAACCAACACGACCTCCATTCCCTCCAGCCTACCACTCACCATTACATATCTACCTCCACTATCTGCTACGATGTTCTTTGCTTCAAATGCTACCTGTTTCCCCACCAAAATGGCCACCCCTCTTCTTTGCGTCCAGTCCTGAGTGGAACACCTGTCCCACCCATCCTTTCCTTAGCCTAACTTGGTCCGCCACCTTTAGGTGCGTCTCTTGGAGCATAACCACGTCTGCCCTTAGTCCTTTCAAATGCGCGAGCGCTCGGGCCCTTTTTATCGGCCCATTCAGGCCTCTCACGTTCCACGTGATCAGCCTCACTGGGGGGCTACCTGCCCCCCTCCCGTGTCAACTAGCCATTACCTTCTCCAGGCCAGTCCCATATCCCGCCTCCGTGCTCCCGCTCGCTCCCCCAGCGTCGCATTCCGCCCCCGACCACCTCTTTAGCCATTTCCTTTTGGATTTCCGCAGGAGCAACCCAGTTGTCCCCTTCCCCCCTCCCTATCTAGTTTGATTGCTCCCCCCATATCTCTTCCGTAAGTCAGCTGACTTCAACTGACCCTGGCTACTCCTGCTCGTTCCTCGGCCCCCCCGGTGTGAGGGAACTCCCATCCGCCTTGCGCCTGTTTTCCCGCCTTATTCTTTCTGGCGCGGGAACATCCCTTTACTTAACCCGCCTCTTATGGCGCAGCTCCCTTTCCCCTCCCCCTCTCCTTCCCCATTCTCTGACTATGTCCCGCCTCTCCCCCCCTCACCGGCGCCCACATTTCCCCAGTGTCCCCCCCCTTCCCTGTTTCCTTCTCGCTTAACTTTCACCATCCCATTAACAAAAACAATAATAACAACAATAACAGTTCCCTGCAGCATCAGTCCCTCAGTTCCGGTCCAGTTTCTCTTCATTGATGAAGGACCATGCTTCCTCCGCCGTCTCGACATAATAATGTCTCTCCTGATACGTGACCCATAGTCTTGCCGGCTGCAGCATCCCAAACTTCACCTTCCTTTTGTGCAAAACCTCTTTGGCTCGGTTGAAGCTCGCCCTCCTCGCCACCTCCGCACTCCAATCCTGGTAGATCCTTACCACCGCATTCTCCCATCTGCTACTCCGCACCTTTTTGGCCCATCTCAGGACCTCTTCTCTGTCCTTAAGGCGGTGGAATCGCACGATTATCGCCCTCGGTGGTTCTCCGCTTTTGGCCTTCTCGCCGGGATCCGATTTGCCCACTCCACCTCCATGGGGCCCGCAGGGGCCTCAGCACCCATCAGTGAGCTCAGCATCTTTCTTGCGTACGCTCCACAGTCCACTCCTTCCACACCCTCCGGGAGACCTAGTACCCTAAGGTTCTTCCTTCGCGCTCCATTTTCAAGGGCCTCAATCCTGTCAGCACACTTTTTATGAAGTGCCTCGTGCGTCTGAGTCTTGACCGCCAGGCCCAGGACCTCGTCCTCAATACCTGACACCTTCTGCTCCACCACGCAAAGTTCCGTCTCCTGGGTCTTTAAAGTCTCCTTAAGCCCCTCAATAGCCTGTAACAACGGGGTCATTACCTCCTTCTTCAGCAGGTCCACGCACCGTCTCACCACCTCGTCCTGCTCAGGCCCCCATGTCACCTGTGGTTTCTCCGCCGCCATTTTGTTTCACTCCCTCCCTCCCTCTCTCTGATCTTCTGGCTGCAGATTCTCCGGGCTGCAGCCGCCGGCGCCGGTTTTTCCCTCCGTCTTTCGGGGGGGGCTCCCTTCCCTCGCGCCTCGCACCGGGTTTTACGGCCGACAAGTGCCCGTTGGGGCTCTTAAAAGAGCCCGAAGTTCCATCGGAGCTGGAGCCGCCGAAACGTGCGGCTAGCTCATCCCTGCCGCAACCGGAAGTCCATGGAGAAACACAGTTAATGTTTCAAGATTGTGTTTCTGCCTCCACTGATGCTGCCTGACCTGCTGAGTATTTCCAGTATTTTCTGTTTTTATTTCAGATTTCTAATTGCCCTGGGTAAAGAGATTTCTCCAGTATTCGTTAAGATTTTCTACAGTTTTCTTCCCAAAGGCCGCTCCTAACCACAGCGCCATGATCTTCACTGGAGAAGCAGGTCCTGAATCCACCCCAGCTTGAACGGTGGTCGCACTCCATGGTGTTGGCACCAATCTGATCCACACCAGCCAACTAGCTCCCCTACCCCCAAGGAGGCTGGGTTGCTGTGGCAGCCTGCCCTTCTCCATGCATGTTTCAGTCTGGAGCCACGCTACTCATAGTAGAGGCTCCAATGTTCTTTCCATCACATGAATCTCTCCCAAACTTAACGCCTGCCATTGGCGCGTGTTGGAAGAATTTTACATGTTGTTACTCAACTCTATTTGGCTGCGTTATGAACGCACCTTCCTTGGCGATCAAGTCCTTGAGTGTGACTTGAACCCAGAGCGTCTGACACAGAGGCGGGATCACTTCCCGCTGCGCTGCAGGACCATTCTTAGTCACTAATAAATTCAACATTTTTCTGGCCGGTAGTTTTGCACTCTCCCGCATCTTATTTGTGTTCACTCTATCGACCCCCTTCATAATTTTAAAGACTTTTATTAGGTCATCCCTCAGCCTTTTCTTCTCTGGGGAAAAGAGTCTGTTTGATTGTTCCTGATAGTTTTTAAACTTGGCGGGATGTTTTGCAGCAGTTATGAAATGCATGCGCTTTAAGACAGTACCCGTCATCCTCAGTGTGGTTCGGAGTCCTATCAATGATCCCAGTCCCTGGTTCTACTGTTGTTTCATGCATGGTTGGCAGTGAGGCCCCTAGATCAATGAGCCTTCACATTGTTAGGTTTATTTATTCTCCTTGAGGTTTCCTGGGCAGTGCTTGCATTTCGAACAATATATGAAAACTGACTTTTCAGAATTCAAGCATTTAACGCTTTGAAGGAATATGGAGGCGAGTCTGGCACCGCACATCTTTCTCATATCTTTCATGCCCTACTATCAGTAGTTAGCTAATTATCTCATCAAAGAATGGAATCTGTTTTCTGGCAGAAAATCCTTATTCTAACCGTGCGGCTATTCTAGTTTCCCCATTAATTGTTTTTCTGATGATTTTTTCTGCTATTTGTTACCATCTCACCAACCAGTGGAACCAATGATAACTGTATCATAACCGTAACAGCTGTAGCAAGTCGCGCCTTAAACTTTTTCAGCTTAAATGAATGAAGCCCTTACTTCAGAAGTCTTTCTTCCTACCGATATAGCTTTTCATCTCTGTAACGTTGAGTAAACCATGTCTAGACCTTTCTGTTCCAGTATTTTTGGATAATCAGAGGATTCTTGTGATTTCCAAATTGAGATGAGGTTGGCGTCTTTGCAAGCACCCTGTCAGCGTGCATGTTTCATAGAGCAAAGAATAAAGAAAAGTACAGCAGAGGAACAGGCCCTTCAGTCCTCCAAGCCTGCGCCGACCATGCTGCCAGTCTAAACTAAAATCTTCTACACTTCCGGGGTCCGTATCCCTCTCTTCCATCCTAGTAATGTATTTGTCAAGATGCCCCTTTAACGTCACTATCGTCCCTGCTTCCACCACCTCCTCCGGCAGTGAGCTCCAGGCACCCACTACCCTCTGTGTAAAAACATTTGCCACGTACATCTCCGCTAAACCATGTGCCTAGCATCTTAAACCTATGCCCCCTAGTAATTGACCCCTCTACCCCGGGGAAAAGCCTATGACTATCCACTCTGTCTATATGCCCCTCATAATTTTGTAGACCTCTATCAGGTCGCCCCTCAACCGCCTTCGCTCCAGTAAGAACAAACCGAGTTTATTCAACTGCTCCTCATAGCTAATGCCCTCCATACCAGGCAACATCCTGGTAAATCTCTTCTGCACCCTCTCTAAAGCCTCCATGTCCTTCTGGTAGTTTGGCGACCATAATTGAACACTTTACTCCCAAGTGTGGCCTAACTAAGGTTCTATACAGCTGCAACATGACTTGCCAATTTCAGCCCGTTTTATTTTATTTTTAGTAACCTTTTGCTGAACCTTAAATTTCTCCCAATCCTCCAACTTACCACTAGCTTTGGCAGCATGGTATGCCCTAGATTTTGCCTTTACATCTTGTGCCCATATTTTCACCCTTACCCTGGGCAATTATGTAGCCATCCCTTCACCTTAATCATTGGATATATGCACACATACTGTTTCCTTCACCGCCTTCCTGGGCACATGCACGCACTCAATCCCAGTGTTTACACACTCGCCGCTCTCTTCCTCTCCTCCCCATCCCACTGGTTTGCACATTCTGATTTTCAGCGAGCAAGCAAAAACTCTGCAATCTCTTGTAGGCCAGAGACGTGTATGAAGAGGCGATACAAACAGTGATGACAGTTCGAGATTTCACACAGGTGTTTGATAGCTACGCGCAGTTTGAGGAGAGCATGATTGCAGCGAAGATGGAAACCACAGCAGAAATGGGGCAAGCTGAGGAAGGTAAAGTCACTTTTACGTTGCGGGGTTTTTTTCCCTCGTTTTTATTCAATTTCATTTAATTTTCCCTCTTTGTTACGCTGGACCCAACAAGCTGTCGATCTTCCATCAGTTCAGCCTTTCTAGCTAGGAAGCCCGTAGCGTCCGTGTCGGCAGGTTAATAACGCAGCATCTGCAGTCTTGTCCATACTAGATATTCATGCATGTCGCTTTCTAGCAGGATGCTGTCTCCATCAGCAACCACCACCTCATTGTTCATTTTTTACAATTCAGCTCATTGACGCCAATGAACATCGGACAATACCAAAGCAGGCCATTCTGCCAATCATTCCTGTGTTAGCTCTTTGAAAGAGTGATCCATTTAGTCACACTCCACTGCTCTTTTCCCTATCGCCCTCCCAATATTTCCTTTTCATAAGAACATAAAGGGTAGGCCATTTGGCCTCTCAAACTGACTCCACCATTCCATTACGGATATCTGTAAGGCAGAGGCCTAGGGGAATGCCCTGGGAACTCCCCACCATGGCGGCTGGTGGAATTTAAATTCAGTTAATAAATCTAGAATCGAAAACCAGTCTCAGTAATGGTGATCATGAAACGATCATCGATTGTCGTGAAGACCCATCTGCCTCACTAATGCCCCTTTAGGGAAGGAAATCTGCTGCCTTATCTTGACTGGCCCACACGTAACTCCGGACTGTCGCTGAGTAAAATCCTGGAACTCCCTAACAGCACCCTATGCCTCGGGGACTGCAGTGGCTCAAGAAGATCACCACCACCTTCTGAAGGGCAACTAGGGATGGGCAATAAATGCTGGCCTAGCCAGCAATGCCCACATCCCGGAAATGAATTTTAAAAAAGACCCACAGCAACGGGGTTGACTTTTAACTGCCCTCTGAAATGGCCAAGCCATCCAAGGGCAGTTAGGGATGGGGAACAAATGCTGGCCTTTCCAGTGATGCTTGCATCCTATGAAAGAAAAAATGGGAAATAAAAGTAAGATCATGGCTGATCTGATCGCTTTTTACCCTGTTCCCCCATAACCTTTTAAATCCCACCCAAAAAGTCTTAACTCGGTCTTGAATATTTCCATGACCCAGCCTCTGCTGCTCTCCAGGGCGTCTCAAATGGGAAAGCACTTATTTTGAAACTGTTCTAGATTCCCCCCCCCCCAGGGGAGAAAGGTCCTCTCCGCATCCACGCTGCAAAGCCCCCTCAAGAATCTTGTTCGGTTTAATAAGGTAACATCGCATTCTTCTAAATGTAAGCCAACCTGCTACGCCTCTCCTTGTAAGACAATCCCCTTATCCCAAGAATCAACCGAGTGAACAGTCTCTGAATTGTCTCCAGTGCAAGTATAACCCCACTGTAGCAAGGAGGCCAAAAGTAAAGTTTACTTACGCGCAATCTCACCAATGCCCTGTAGTGTTGTAGTAAATCTTCGCAAGTATATGTATCCAATCCCTTTCTGAAAATTACTGAATATGGTTCCAACACTTTTCTGACAGTGTAACATTGTACAATTCAAAATTCTCTTTTCCTTCCTGGTTCAGCTTTGTATAAACTTGCTCAGATAAGCGATTTTCATTTTCAGATAGACCCGCTATTAATCCCTGTAATCTCCAAGGTCACTACATCTCTTGTTCATTAACAAATTTCGGCTGAGGGAAGTTCATGAATGAATAATTGAATCCCTACCTAATTTGCAAATACTACAGATTTAAATTTTTTTTAGAGCACCCAATTTATTTTCCCAATTAAGATATAATTTAGCGTGGCCAATCCACCTACCCTGCACATCTTTGGGTTCTGGGGATGAGACCCACGCAGACACGGGGAGAATGTGCAAACTCCATACGGACAGTGACCCGGGGCCAGGAACGAACCCGGGTCCTGAGCGCCGTGAGGCAGCAGTGCTAACCACTGCGCCACCGTGCTGCCCCCCAAATACTACAGTTATTGAATATTTTTCTTTCAGTTCATTTATTCATTCGCAGGATGTGGGCGTGACTGACGAGGGTGGAATTTTTTTGCCAGTCCCTAATTGTGCTTGAGAAGGTGGTGGTGAACTGCCTTCTTGAACTGCTGCAGTTCATGTGATGTACGTGCACCTGCGGTGCTGTTAGGGAGGTGCTGCGGGGGGGAGGGAGGGGGGAGGGAAGTGGGTGTTCCACGATTTTGACCCAGCGACCGTGAAATAACGTCGATGTAGTTCCCAGTCAGGGTGGTGAGTGGCTTTGAGGGGAATTTTCAGATGGTGGTGTTCACATGCATCTGCTACCCGTGTCGTCCTAGGCGGTAGAGGTTGTGGATTTGGACGGTGCTGTTGACGCAGCTTGGGTGAGCTGCGGCAGTGCAGTAGATGGTGCATACAGCTGCCCCTGTGTGGAGGGAGTGAATGTTAAAGGACGAGCTCCTGGATGGTGCTGAGCTCCTCGAGTGTTGTTGGAGCTGCGCTCATCCAGGAAAGTGAAGAGCATTCCAACAGACTTCTGACTATGGTTAGCACTGTTGCTTCACAGCACCAGAGTCCCGGGTTCGATTCCCGGCTTGGGGTCACTGTCTGTGCGGAGTCTGCACGTTCTCCCTGTATCTGCGTGGGTTTCCTCCGGGTGCTCTCCGGTTTCCTCCCACAAGTCCGAAAGACGTGCTGTTAGGTAATGTGGACATTCAGAATTCTCCCTCCATGTACCCGAACAGGTGCCGGAGTGTGGCGACTAGGGGCTTTTCACAGTAACTTCATTGCAATGTTAATGTAAGCCTACTTGTGACAATAAAGATTATTAATTCTAGATGGTAGACAGGCTTTTGGGAGTCAGGAGGGTGAGTTACCAGAGGCAGGCTCCTAGCCTTTGACCTGCTCTTGTAGCCACAGTATTTTATATGGTTGGTCAGTTCGGTTTCTGGTCGGTGGTAACCCCCAGGATGTTGATAGTGGGAGGGCTTAGTGATGGTAATGTCATTGAATTAACTTTGCCTTTTCAAGGAATTATATTGGTTTGTTTTTTTAGCATAACAATGAATCTTCTGAATAAAGTTTTTATGCCACAAGGACTTTCCTGCATGTCTGTCATTTAATGAGAGAATATTTTGATCTGTTATCAATAACATGCTCCACATTTCTCACTATATTTGCTCCTAATTATTATTTCACACCTCGGGCTTTTCCAATAGGGCATCTGAGTTATGAAAATCATGCACCGGTTACAAATTCATCCGAATCAACGCAATGTCCTGTTCCTCACATAGAAAATTAGCGTTACTGAGGGTAACCATTTAGCCCATCATGTCTGTATCAGCCATGAAAGAGCTTTCCAGCCTGACTTGCTTTCCAGCTCTGGGACCATGGCCCCTGTCGGCCACTGAAGTGCATGCTTTTTGAAAGAGGGTTCCTGCCTCTACCATCCCATCAGGCAGTGAGTTCCAGAACTCCTCCACCGACTGAGCGAAGGATTTTCTTCTCAATTTCCCCATCTAACTCTTCAATTGCTTTAAATCCATACCCTTTGTTATTAACCTCTCTGCTAAGGGAAGTGGGTCCTCTATATCCATTCCATGCCTGCCCCGTATAATTTTACACACCTCCATTAAATCCCCCCTCAGTCTCTTCCGTTTCAAAGAAGACAACCCCAGCTCATGGTTAAAATTCTCCATTTCTGACAACATCCTCGTAACCTCCTCTGCACACCCTCTGGTGAGATCACATCTTTTTTGTACTGCACTGACCAGAACTGCACTCAGTACTCCAGCTGCAACCTAGCTGGCATTTATGCAGTTATAGCGTTGTCTTGTACAGGTCTGGGGTGGCACAGTGGTTAGCACTGCTACCTCACGGCACCGAGGATCTGGGTTCGATCCTGGGACCCGGGTCACTGTCTGCGTGGAGTTTGCACAAAATAATAATTTTTATTCGTGTCACAAGTACGCTTACATTAACACTGCAATGAAGTTACTGCCTAGTCGCCACATTCCGGCGCCTGTTCAGGTACACAGAGGGAGAATTCAGAATGTCCAATTCACCTAACAGCACGTTTTTCGGGATTTGTGGGAGGAAACCGGAGCACCTGGTGGAAACCCACACAGACACGGGGAGAACGTGCAGACTCCGCACAGACAGTGACCCAAGCCGGGAATCAAACCGGGGTCCCTGGCATTCTCCCTGTGTCTGCGTGCATCTCACTCCCACAACCCAAAGATGTGCAGGGTAGGTGAATTGGCCACGCTAAATTTCCCCTTAATTGGAAAAAAATTGGGTTCTCTAAATTATTAAAAAACGGGGGGGGGGGGGGGGGGGGGGGGATCTTCTAACATCCCCCTGGGCTATCTGTGATTATGGGGTTACCCCTTGACACAAATGTATACGGTGAGGTTTTCACTGGGCCCTGTGTGATGTTGCCAGTGGCAGTAACTCGTGCTTCCGTTTATTAACAGATGATATCGACCTGGAGCTGCGATTGGCTCGGTTTGAGCAGCTGATAAACAGGCGTCCCCTCCTTCTGAACAGCGTGCTGCTTCGCCAGAACCCACACAATGTGCACGAGTGGCATAAGCGCGTCAAACTGTACGAAGGAAAACCGCGAGAGGTGAGGAAGCCTATTCTTGGAGGCATCAGACTTCCCTTCCATATCCCTTTAGAGTAAACCCCAGGACATGAGTCACCGGTAAACGATGCTGCATGAGAAACAGTTAAAAATGCAGAATTTGTTTATGCACATGGTGCACTTGCAATTCTATTGACACATCTACGTTGCTTCCAAGTTGTCACGGGGCTGGTTTCAATTCATGAAACTAGTTGTGAGGTAACTGACCTATTTTACTGTAGCATTCTACAAGCTAGTCCCTCCCTTCTTCCTCAGTCCGATCAAATCACGATCTCCTGCACGGTCCAAATCATTCCATCCCAGTTTTCCAATTCTGATTCCTGTCGATCGCCTTCCTTCCACCTGCAGCATGCAGCCTTCCAAACTTATCGCCACTTCTTCACCGATCTAGCTTTTTCTACCAGGGGATATCCTCCACAGTGGTCCATCTTTGAGATTACTCAGTTTACCGGGAAGTTATCTGAATGTAGACACTGATTGCACCCAATGTCAACAAAGGGTAGTAATTGTTCCGATTCAAAAGGTGCACAGCTAAGTTGATTTGAAAAGGTAGGAAACAAAAAAACTAAAGTATTTAGCTGCTAGTACTGAGATGTGCTGTATTAATAGTGGTGTAATGTTTAATGGCTATTATAACTACACTGTCCCTTTGAACTGGTCTTTTCTTCATGAAGGCTGCTTCACAAGAGAAAAATATACACAAATGCACAGTTTCTAAGCATCTCCAGCTAACATTCACGCAAGAGGCAAGTGGCCCTTTGCTAAGTAGCCCCATGATCTCCATGTCCACGGTTGTCTTCCAAGGCCCCGTTTATAAGCAGCTTGAAGGGGGATTTGGGAAACCCAAGTGTCCATGCAGAAAACAGATGGTCGACGAGGAAAGGCCGGTGATCTCTGTTAATGTCATTTACTGGCCAGCTGCATGAGCTCGGTGGCATCACAGACATATAAGAACAATGGACCATTAGTCCCTCGAGTCTGCTCAACACTCAAGTGAGATCATGGCTGACACTCTTCGTTCTTGCAACTTCCTTCAGGCTTTGATGCTACATTTCCTCTGACATTGGAAGCACCATGGCAGTTGTGACACAGCACTTTGTGATTCCAAACCACTATATTAACACATCTCATCAGGCAACTTCATTTTGCTTTTAATGGGTCCTTCCTGTTTATTTTCTTTGTTCCCATTTGTTTTATTGTATTATTTTGGTCCGTGGACTTGTAATTGGGATGTGCCTTTAAGCAGAAGGCTCACAGTTGAAACAGCCTGCTTGCCAGGACACTGTGTTCCCAGGTTTTGTACTTTGTAAGTGAGAAGTCAGACTCTTCAGTATTGAGTGCAGCTATGGAGGAAGTCGTTTCGATTGGTTAACTGGCAACCATCAGGTTGGCCAGGGGCAATGTTCTGCCTGACAGCGGTCAGTTATTGGTTCCTGCGTGATGCTTTCTGAGTGAACTTAGCAGAAGTGTTTAGACCTTGGAAGTGAAAGGAATCCTCTCGCACTGTCTCACATTCTCTCGCTCGTGCTCTCACTCACACTCTCACAAACTCACACTCTCTCTCTCCCGCCCCTGTTTGCTGAAATGAAAGAACTGCTCTATTGTTCTGAAAGCAGTGAGTGCCTGGCGCATTCTTCGCTGTAAACTTGAAATTATGCCAAGTCTGCAGAGAAAGTAGACAACCTTGACAAACAAAACTATCTCAAGCCAAGAAGGCAGAAGTACCAAAAAGAAATTCTGAACTTCAGAAAGGCATTGACTAGAAGTCATCCCAGTGCATCAAGGATCCTTATCCTTTTAGTTTTATGAATATTTTCTTTCCCTTTCCACCACCTGTTCCCCTCTGTTGTTTGTCTCTGTGTGCATGCGTGTGTGTGTGTGTGCACATGGGCACCTAAGTGCACGTGCGTGTGTGAGATCAGAGAGTGGGGGGGTTGGGAAAGGGGCATTAGATAGTTACAGTTTCTATCGTTTAATTATAATCTAAATAATAAAAGATTACTTGTGTTTTAAAGTTACAAACTTGGTGGCTGTAACTTATTGGGCTCAACCAAGGCCCTCGGGTATTTTAAATAAAATCTAACTTCACCTGTGTTGCGACTCCGGGTCAAGTGGGACTGGAATTGACCGTATACTAGCCCAGGGTGTAGGTGACAGGAGGAAATGAAATGTTTGCTCTTGGATAATCGTTTTTCTCCATTACAGATCATAAGCACATACACAGAATCTGTGCAGACGGTTGACCCCTTAAAAGCGACTGGAAAACCACATTCACTCTGGGTTTCATTTGCAAAGTTTTACGAAGAGAATGGTCAAATTCAGGATGTAAGTTGGACCTTTGTTGTACCTTAAAGCTTTTGAGGAAGGGGATGGTGCAACGGGTTTGATTACTGTCCTTTCATCTTGGACTCGGTGGAAATTGATGAGATGCAAGGCTGGCTGTTAGGAGACATTTGTAAAATACAGTTCCTCGTGAGGGTGAACCCACAAAACTCCCTAATTGGCAGCCTCACTCAGCAGCCTCAGGTGGCTAGTATGGCAAATGGAATGATTTGGAAGATATCTAGTCGCATTTGAGATTTGGAACTGAGCCTCCTTACTAAGGGAAAGTAGAGGGAGCTTTTCTTGACCTTAGATGTGCTTGGTTTTGACCCTGGGTGCTTAATTTGGGAGGTCTTCCATTTCCAAACACTTAATATCCTTATGATGAGCACAGATGGATGGGGGAGACGTAGCAGTTGATAGAAAAAGAGATTCCTACATTCTCACCTTGTAACAAAACCTGTATGTATCAATTGGTACGTAAAAATTAATCAATCAATCAATGTTGTATGTGGTGTTTACTCCAGAAAGACAGCTGGTGAAGGATAGAAATGGACCCCCCCCCCAAGTTAATGCCCACACTTGCATTCAGTTAAACACAATTAATGTACAATTAACAGTACCACTGTGCTGTGACATTTTATTATGTGCTGAGGATTGCAAGATGCTCCTCAACATTTGGCACCTCCCGTTCACTTTTCTCCCTTCATCTCCAGAAGGCATTGAACGCTTGTTGGTGTTTGTTTTGATGGGTAGTGGCAGCTCTGTAGTGGGTGTTGATGATGGTGGAATCAAAGCCAGTTCCCCCCCCCCCCCCCCCCCCCCCCCCCCCACTCATCATCAGAGTCCTTGTGGAGTTTGTACTTTCTCCTCATGTCTGAGTGGGCAGGGCAGGTGGATTGGCCAGACTAAATTGCCCCTTAATTGGAAAAAAATAATTGGGTACTCTAAATTTATTTTTTTAAAATAAGTCGGATTCGTATCTTTTGTCTTCTTGGCCTTCTCGCCGAGCTGCACTAAGACCAATTAAAGCAAACTGTTCATGAGCACCTGAACGGAACCCGGAACCTTCCATGACACGAGCGTTCAAATTAGGAGTAGGCCCCGCGAGCCGACTCCTCCATTGAATAAGATCGTTTTTAATCCAATGTTAACCTCAGCTGCACATTCTGGCCTACCCCGCGATAGCTTCTTCCATATCAAGAACCCATCTACCTCAAGGATATTCAAGGACTCTGCCTCAAATGCCTTTTGAGGAAAGGAATTCCAAAGTGTCTTGAGAGCTTTACTTTTCCCCATCTCCGCTCTAAGTGGGCGACCCCTTCTTTTACAAACGGAGACCCTGAGTTCTAGATTCTCCCACTAGAGGAAACATCCTCTCCACATCCACCCTGTCAAGTCCCCTCAGAATCTTCTGTGTTTCAATCAAGTCCCCTCTTCTGCTATACTCCAGCGGGGTATAAGCCTAGCCTGTCCAACCTTTCCTCATAGGATGATGGTCCTTTTGCAGGCTTGGCTGCTGGGACGAGAAAGGATAAGAATGTTCATCGAACAAACAGAATCTGCTTATGTTTCAGGCTCGGACTATATTCGAAAAAGCCACGAAAGTAAATTTCAAACATGTTGACGACCTTGCCGGCGTTTGGTGTGAATATGGGGAGATGGAACTGCGACATGAAAATTATGACGAGGCACTTCGATTGTTGAGGGTATGCCTTTGAGTGTCCTGCCAATCACTTTCACAAAATTATTTTCCCGTATAGTTTTTAATTTAAGTAATGCGCATGAATTATTTTTTGTTTAAGAATAAACCCTTAGCGCCTTTCCTAAATCTAAAATGGTGGGCAGTGTCGGGAATGGAGATTGCGCCTCACTTTAGAGGGGTATGGTGGAACAGTGGCAATGCCACAGGGCTAGTAACCCAGAGGGCCAGGCTAATGCTCTGGGGGCAATGGTTCAACTCCCACCAACGCAGCTGGTGGAAATTAAATTTGATTAATAAATCCAACCAAAAGGAATCTGGAATGAAAGCTAGTCTCGGTAATGGTGACCTTGAAGCCATCGTCGATTGTCATAAAAACCCACCCGGTTCCCTCATGTCATTCAGGGAAGGGAATCTGCCAACCTTACCCGGTCTGGCCGACATGTGACTCAGACCCACAGCAAAGTGGTCGACTCTTTTTAAAAAATATATATATATTATTAAAGTTTTTTAACAACACAATTTTTTCCCCTTACAAACAATAACCCCCCCCCCGTAACAAAATAACACAAAATCGCACTGAGCAAGATATATACATGGCAAAATGGTATATTTACATAGCTTTATACACTGGCTCTCGTCCGCACGTGCCAGTTTCCCCCACCCTTCATGTTATCTCCTGCTCATCCATCTCCCCAAGCAATCCCCCCCCCCCCCAGGGTTGCTACTGCTGCTGACCGGCCTTCCTCTAACGCTCCGCAAGATAGTCTAGGAACAGTTGCCACCGCCTGTAGAGCCCCTGCGCAGACCCTCTCAAGGCAAACTTAATCCTCTCCAGCTTTATGAACCCAGCCATGTCGTTTATCCAGGCCTCCAGGCTAGGGGGCTTCGCCTCTTTCCACATTAGCAAGATCCTTCGCCGGGCTACTAGGGACGCAAAGGCCAGAATGCCAGCCTCTTTCGCCTCCTGCACTCCCGGCTCGTCCTCTACTCCAAATATTGCTAGCCCCCAGCTTGGCTTGACCCGGACTTTCACCACCTGAGATATTGCTCCCGCCACTCCTCTCCAGAACCCCTCCAGTGCCGGGCATGACCAAAACATATGGACATGGTTCGCCGGACTCCCTGAACACCTTCCACATCTGCCCTCTACCCCAAAGAACCTACTCAACCTCGCCCCCGTCAAGTGCGCTCTGTGATCCACCTTAAATTGTATCAGGCTGAGCCTGGCACATGAGGTGGAGGAATTAACCCTACCCAGGGCATCAGCCCACAAACCTTCCTCGATCTCCTCCCCCAGCTCCTCCTCCCATTTACCCTTTAACTCTTCTGCTAGCGCTTCCCCCTCTTTCATCTCTTGGTGTATTTCCGACACCTTGCCCTCCCCGACCCATACACCCGAGATCACCCTGTCTTGAATTTCTTGTGCCGCGAGCAACGGGAATTCCCTGACCTGTCACCTCACAAAAGCCCTCACCTGCATATATCTAAATGCATTTCCCGGGGGTAACTCAAACTGCTCCTCCAGTGCCCCATGGCTCGCAAATGTGGTCGACTCTTAACTGCAACCTGAAATGTCCCAGCCAGCCACTCCGCTCAAGAGAGCTGTAGAGAGCCCTAGCACGAGAGGTCATAGTCTCAAGATAAGGGGTAGTTAATTTGAAACGGAGATGAGGAAAAACTACTTCACCTAAAGAGTGGTGAATCTGTGGAATTCGCTACTCCAGAGTGTGAGTGGATGCCGGGACAGTGAGGAAACTTAAGGAAGGGTTAGTCAGATTTTTAATTGGAAACGGGTTGAAGGGTTACGGAGAACAGGCAGGCCGGTGGAGTTGAGGCCAGGATGGGATCAGCCATGTTCGTATTGAACGGTGGGGCAGGCTCGAGAGGCTGAAGTGCCTACTCCTAGTTCTGATGTTCTAAGAAGGAACTATTCATCCAGCAGAGGGCAGTAGAGCGGAGATGCTGATTGGATGTTGTGGGGGAAATTTGCATACGCCGTTGTGCTCATCCTAACTTGAAGGTGTACCTGAGCAAGAGAACCTCGCTGTTTAAGTGAAGACAAGCATCCAGCAGAGGGCAGTAGAGCGGAGCTGCTGATTGGTTGTTGCGGGTGAAATTTGCATAACGCCGTTGTGCTCACCCTAACTTGAAGGTGGTTTGTGGAGGAGCTGTTGTCAAGTGACACTTAAACCCGAAACACTTCTTCAGTGTTTCCCTCCCTACCCACTCCTCTAACCAAAAAAAACCCAACCGCTGTAAAGATCAAGAGGACGGCTCGAGGGCAGGTAGAAGTAGAAAGAAGTTGAACCGTGATGTCACGGCCTGCAGGTAAGGGATTGGCTGGTGACTGGTATGTAGTTTTTATTTTATTTTCCCTCAGGTGTTATTGTGTGGGGCGCAGAGGTTGCTGAGTGAGTGCTTGCTGAGAAGGGGAGTGAATAACAGGTAAGCTCTTTTTTTTATGTAGAGGGGATGGCAGGGAAGGTAGTGCAATGTTCCTCCTGCAGAATGTTTGAGGTGAGGGACGCCATCAGTGTCCCTGCTGATTTCATCTGTGGGAGGTGCACCCATCTCCAGTTCCTCAGAAACCGCGTTCGGGAACTGGAGCTGGAGCTGGATGATCTTCGGATCATTCGGAAGGCAGAGGTGGTCATAGATAGAAGCTTCAGGGATGTAGTTACTCCGAAGAATAAAGATAGATGGGTGACGGTGAAAGGGGCTGGGAGGAAGCAGTCAGTACAGGGACCCCCTGTGGTCGTTCCCCTTAATAACAAGTATACCGCTTTGGATACTGTTGGGGGGGGGGGGACTTACCAGGGGTAAGCCATGGGGTACAGGTCTCTGGCACAGAGTCTGTCCCTGTTGCTCAGAAGGGAAGGGGGGGAGGAGTAGAGCATTAGTCATTGAAGACTCCATAGTTAGGGGGATAGATAGGAGATGCTGTGGGAACGAGAGAGACTCGCGGTTGGTGTGTTGCCTCCCAGATGCCAGGGTGCGTGATGTCTCGGATCGTGTTTTCGGGATCCTTAAGGGCGAGGGGGAGCAGCCCCAAGTCGTGGTCCACATAGGTACCAACGACATAGGTAGGAAAAGGGTTAGGGATGTAAGGCAGGAATTCAGGGAGCTAGGGTGGAAACTTAGATCTAGAACAAACAGAGTTATTATCTCTGGGTTGTTACCCATGCCACATGATAGCGAGACGAGGAATAGGGAGAGAGAGCAGTTGAACACGTGGCTACAGGGATGGTGCAGGAGGGAGAGTTTCAGATTTCTGGATAATTGGGGCTCATTCTGGGGTCAGTGGGACCTCTACAAACGGGCTGGTCTACACCTGGACCAGTGGGGTCCAATATCCTGGGGGAGGAATTTGCTAATGCTCTTTGGGAGGGTTTAAACTAGTTCAGGGGCTTGGGAATCTGAATTGTAGCTCCAATATACAGGAGGCTGAGAGTAGTGAGGTCATGAGTAAGGTTTCAAAGTTGCAGGAGTGTACCAGCAGGCAGGAAGGTGGTTTAAAGTGTGTCTTCTTCAATGCCAGGAGCATCCGGAATAAGGTGGGTGAACTTGTGGCATAGGTTGGTACCTGGGATTACGATGTTGTGGCCACTTCGGAGACATGGATAGAGCAGGGACAGGAATGGTTGTTGCAGGTGCCGGGGTTTAGATATTTCAGTAAGCGCAGGGAAGGTGGTAAAAGAGGGGGAGGGGTGGCATTGTTAGTCAAGGACAGTATTACGGTGGCAGAAAGGACGTTTGATGAGGACTCGTCCACTGAGGGCTGAGGTTAGAAACAGGAAAGGAGAGGTCACCCTGTTAGGGGATTTCTATAGGCCTCCGAAAAGTTCCAGAAATGTAGAGGAAAGGATTGCAAAGATGATTCTGGATAGGAGCGAAAGCAACAGGGTAGTTGTTATGGGGGACTTTAACTTTCCATATATTGACTGGAAACGCGATACTTCGAGTACTTTAGATGGGTTCGTTTTTGTCCAATGTGTGCAGGAGGGTTTCCTGATACAGTATGTAGATAGGTCAACGAGAGGCGAGGCCATATTGGATTTGGTACTGGGTAATGAACCAGGACAGGTGTTAGACTTGGAGGCAGGTGAGCACTTTGGTGATAGTGACCACAATTCGATTTCGTTTACTATAGTGATGGAAAGGGATAGCTTTATACCGCAGGGCAAGAGTTATATCTGGGGGAAAGGCAATTATGATGTGATGAGGCAAGACTTAGGATGCATCGGATGGAGAGGAAAACTGCAGGGGATGGGCACAATGGAAATGTGGACCTTGTTCAAGGAACACCTACTGCGTGTGCTTGATAAGTATGTATCTGTCAGGCAGGGAGGAAGTGGTCGAGCAAGGGAACCGTGGTTTACTAAAGCAGTCAAAATACTTGTCAAGAGGAAGAAGGAGGTTTATGTAAAGATGAGACATGAAGGTTCAGTTAGGGCGCTCGAGAGTTACAAGTTAGCTAGGAAGGACCTAAAGAGACAGCTCAGAAGAGCCAGGAGGGGACATGAGATGTCTTTGGCAGGTAGGATCAAGGATAACCCTTAAGCTTTCTATAGCTATGTCAGGAATAAACGAATGACGAGGGTAAGAGTAGGGCCAGTCAAGGACAGTAGTGGGAAGTTGTGCTTGGAGTCCGAGGAGATAGGAGAGGTGCTAAATGAATATTTTTCGTCAGTATTCACACAGTAAAAAGGCAATGTTGTCGAGGAGAATACTGAGATTCAGGCTACTAGACTAGAAGGGCTTGAGTTAAGGAGGACGTGTTAGCAATTCTGGAAAGTGTGAAAATAGACAAGTCCCCTGGGCCGGATGGGATTTATCCTAGGATTCTCTGGGAAGCGAGGGAGGAGATTGCTGAGCCTTTGGCATTGATCTTTAAATCATCTTTGTCTACAGGAATAGTGCCTGAAGACTGGAGGATAGCAAATGTTGTCCCCTTGTTCAAGAAGGGGAGTAGAGACAACCCCGGTAACTATAGACCAGTGAGCCTTACTTCTGTTGTGGGCAAAGTCTTGGAAAGGTTTATAAGCGATAGGATGTATAATCATCTGGAAAAGAATAATTTGATTAGAGATAGTCAACACGGTTTTGTGAAGGGTAGGTCGTGCCTCACAAACCTTATTGAGTTCTTTGAGAAGGTGACCAAACAGGTGGATGAGGGTAAAGCAGTTGATGTGGTGTATACGGATTTCAGTAAACCGTTTGAAAAGGCTCCCCACGGTAGGCTACTGCAGAAAATACGGAGGTATGGGATTCAGGGTGATTTAGCAGTTTGGATCAGAAATTGGTAGCTGGAAGAAGACAAAGGGTGGTGGTTGATGGGAAATGTTCAGACTGGAGTCCAGTGGTGAACCGCAACGATCTGTTTTGGGGCCACTGCTGTTTGTCATTTTTATAAATGACCTGGAGGAAGGCGTAGAAGGATGGGTGAGTACATTTGCAGATGACACTAAAGTCGGTGGAGTTGTGGACAGTGCGGACGGATGTTACAAGTTGCAGAGGGACATAGATAAGCTGCAGCGCTGGGCTGAGGGGTGGCAAATGGAGTTTAATGCAGAAAAGTGTGAGGTGATTCATTTTGGAAGGAATAACAGAAAGACAGATTACTAGGCTAATGGTAAGATTCTTGGCAGTGTGGATGAGAAGAGAGATCTCAGTGTCCATGTACATAGATCCCTGAAAGTTGCCACCCAGGTTGAGAGGGTTGTTAAGAAGGCGTACGGTGTGTTAGCGTTTATTGGTAGAGGGATTGAGTTTCGGAGCCATGAGGTCATGTTGCAGCTGTACAAAACCCTGGTGCAGCCGCATTTGGAATATTGCGTGCAATTCTGGTCGCCGCATTATAGGAAGGATGTGGAAGCATTGGAAAGGGTGCAGAGGAGATTTAGCAGAATGTTGCCTGGTATGGAGGGAAGATCTTATGAGGAAAGGCTGAGGGACTTGAGGCTGTTTTCGTTAGAGAGAAGAAGGTTAAGAGGTGACTTAATTGAGGCATACAAGATGATCAGAGGATTGGATAAGGTGGACAGTGAGAGCCTTCTTCCTCGGATGGTGATATCTAGCACGAGGGGACGTAGCTTTAAATTGAGGGGAGATAGATGTCAGAGGTAGGTTCTTTACTCAGAGTAGTAAGGGCGTGGAATGCCCTGCCTGCAACAGTAGTGGACTTGCCAACACTAAGGCCATTCAAATGGTCATTGGATAGACATATGGGCGATAAGGGAATAGTGTAGATGGGCTTTAGAGTGGTTTCACAGGTCGGTGCAACATCGAGGGCCGAAGGGCCTGTACTGCGCTGTAATGTTCTATGTTCTATTCTGTCTGATGTCACCATCCAGCTCTTGTTCTGATGCCCTGGAGGTAACAGCACCTCAAGCACAAATCTGGTGTTCTTGATCAATAAGGGGATTTTGTAATTAAAAAGGGGTTATGGGGAGAAGGCAGGAGAATGGGGATGAGGGACACATCAACCTGATTGAATGACGGAGCAGACTCAATGGGCTGAATGGCCTAATTCTGCTCATATCTTATGGTCTAAGAGCAATTCAGGACGGACAACAAATGCTGAGCTTTCAAGCAACGCCCACACCCCATGAAAGAATTTTAAAAACTCCCAGCTTTTGATGCGAATTAACTGAAAATCTTCCAAAACTCAACCATAATTCCACATTGCAAGACACAACAGAAATGGGTTTTTAAGTCAAGCAGATTTATTTTTGTTGGGCTTTCGCAGAGTCGAATTAACATTGGTTAGAAGACCTTGGATTCTATGTAGCCCCATCTCCGAGCCCGGGTCGTGGAATTACAAGACCTCCGCTTTGCAATCAGAGAGATTTTCAGTGCACTGAAAAACTGCCTGGTCCAAAAATGGGCAATGCCACCTCAGGTTTGATTTCTGAATAATGGCTGCTTTAATCTCTCTCTCCCACCCCGTCCTTTTGTTCAGTTTAGATGGGCGGTGCTGCAGTTTGCACAGTTCAGTCAGCAGATGGCAATGTCAAACCGGCTCCAAGTGTTGCTTCCTCTGGGGAAATGGCTCTGTCGACTCTCTGGTTTCTGCTGCTGTTTCTTCACCGAGTGACTTTATGACATTCTGTGATAATTTGCCCCCCTGTGCGTCGAGTAAATAAGCCAAGCAAAGCCTGTTTTCACTCAACTTGCAAGTATAGTTTAAAAAGATAATGTGTAACTAAATATAGACCAGTGCAAGTGGTTAACATAAAGAGCTGAG
Source organism: Scyliorhinus torazame (assembly GCF_047496885.1). Lineage (NCBI taxonomy): Eukaryota > Metazoa > Chordata > Chondrichthyes > Carcharhiniformes > Scyliorhinidae > Scyliorhinus > Scyliorhinus torazame. The sequence continues at coordinate 19,882,116 of NC_092733.1, forward strand.
AGTGATTCTGTCTGGGTCATTGCTTGGACAATTAGGACTATTGCTACTTGAAATATTTCACTGCACCCTTTATTTTCCCTTGTATGCAATGAATATCTGTCAGTGTGTCTGTCCCTGACTGTCCATGTCTGCCTGTCTTACCGTCAGTGTGTCTCTCCCTGTCTGTCCCTGTCTGTATGTCTTACTGTCTTGTGTGTCTGTCCTTGATTGTCCATGTCTGCCTGTCTTACTGTCAGTATGTCTGTTCCTGTCTTACTCTCTGTGTGTCTGTCCATGTCTGCCTGTCTTACTGTCTGTGTCCGTCTGTCCATGTCTGCCTGTCTTGCTGTCTGTGTGTCTGCCTGTCCATGTCTGCCTGTCTGTGTCTCTCCCTGTCCATCTCTGCTTGCCTGTCTGTCTTGCTGTCTGTGTGTCTGTCTGTCCATGTCTGCCTGTCTTACTGTCTGTGTGTCTGTCTGTCCATATCTGCCTGTCTGTCTTGCTGTCTGTGTGCCTGTCCATGTCTGCCTGTCTTACTGTCAGTGTGTCTCTCCCTGTGTGTCCCTGTCTGTCCATTCTAACTGTCTTACTAACTGTTTGTCTGTCCCTGGCTCTGTGTCCCTCCTTGTCCATTTGTATCTCTCACTTTGCCTGTCATTGTGGCTGTCCCTGCCTGCCTGCCTTTTCCCATGTCCCCGTCTGCCTCTCCACGTCCCCGTCTGCCTCACTCCCCGTTCCCCGTCTGCCTCACTCCCCGTTCCCCGTCTGCCTCACTCCCCGTTCCCCGTCTGCCTCACTCCCCGTTCCCCTTCTGCCTCACTCCCCGTTTCCCGTCTGCCTCACTCCCCGTTCCCCGTCTGCCTCACTCCCCGTTCCCCATCTGCCTCACTCCCTGTTCCCCGTCTGCCTCACTCCCCGTTCCCCGTCTGCCTCACTCCCCGTTCCCCGTCTGCCTCACTCCCCGTTCCCCGTCTGCCTCACTCCCCGTTCCCTGTCTGGCTCTCTCCCCGTTCCCTGTCTGGCTCTCTCCCCATCCCTGTCTGCCTCTCTCCCCGTTCCCGTCTGGCTCTCTCCCCGTCCCCGTCTGGCTCCCCCCCCCATCCCCGTCTGCCTCTCTCCCCGTTCCCCGTCTGCCTCTCTCCCCATTCCCCGTCTGCCTCTCTCCCCATTCCCCGTCTGCCTCTCTCCCCGTTCCCGGTCTGCCTCTCTCCCCGTCCCCGTCTGGCTCTCTCCCCGTCCCCATCTGCCTCTCTCCCCGTCCCCGTCTGCCTCTTCCCCCCCATCCCCGTCTGCCTCTCTCCCCGTTCCCCGTTGGCCTCTCTCCCCGTTCCCCGTTGGCCTCTCTCCCCGTTCCCCGTCTGCCTCTCTCCCCGTTCCCCATCTGCCTCTCTCCCCGTCTCTCCCCGTCCCCCTCTCTCCCCGTCCCCGTCTGCCTCGCTCCCCGTTCCCCATCTGCCTCACTCCCCGTCTGCCTCTCCCCCCGTCTGCTTCTCTCCCCGTTCCCCTCTCTCCCCGTCCCCATCTGCCCCTCTCCCCGTTCCCCGTCTGCCTCTCTCCCCGTTCCCCGTCTGCCTCTCTCCCCGTTCCCCGTCTGCCTCTCTCCCTGTCCCCGCCTGCCTTTCTCCCCGTCTGCATCTCTCCCCATCCCTGTCTGCCTCTCTCCCCATCTGCCTCTCTCCCCCTCCCCGTCTGCCTCACTCCCCGTCTGCCTCACTCCCCGTCTGCCTCACTCCCCGTCTGCCTCTCTCCCCCTCCCCGTCTGCCTCGCTCCCTGTCCCCGTCTGCCTCTCTCCCCATCTGCCTCTCTCCCCACCTGCCTCTCTCCCCGTCTGCCTCTCTCCCCGTCCCCGTCTGCCTCTCTCCCCGTCCCCGTCAGCCTCTCTCCCCATCTACTTGTCTCCCCCTCCCCGTCTGCCTCTCTCCCCATCCCCGTCTGCCTCTCTCCACGTCCCCGTCTGCCTCTCTCCCCATCTGCCTCTCTCCCCGTCTGCCTCTCTCCCCGTCCCCGTCTGCCTCTCTCCCCGTCCCCGTCAGCCTCTCTCCCCATCTACCTGTCTCCCCCTCCCCGACTGCCTCTCTCCCCATCCCCGTCTGCCTCTCTCCACGTCCCCGTCTGCATCTCTCCCCGTCGGCCTGCATCTTTCTGTCTGTCTCTGAGTGTCCCACTATCCAAATGCGCAGGTGGAAAGAGTAGAGAGGAAATTTAAATCTTTGTTTTATCACATTTGCCTCCGCAGAGAGCCACAGCAGTACCGGCAAGGAAAGCGGAGTACTTTGATTCAACTGAACCCGTCCAGAACAGAGTTTACAAGTCGCTGAAGGTCTGGTCCATGTTAGCAGATCTGGAAGAGAGTCTTGGCACTTTTAAGGTGATTAAATAATTAATTTGCTTATGTTGCCGGCTTTGCACGCCCAAAAAATTTGGCTTAATTGCGTTGTTTATTATTTTTGTGTTAGCACGCTGACAGAGTGGGATCCTGCTTGCTGCCAAACCCAAGGGGGCAGCACAATGTCAGAGGGGCCCCTGCTATAAAAGTTTCCATTGCCAGCTGCAGGCACCCTGGTTCAGGGAAGGTTTGAACATCCTTGACATCACAGGAGCCAGGCTGTTCAAACTTGGCCATACTCCTGTCCGGGTGTACGAGACAGCATCACTCTGCTGCTGAGACGCTTGGGGTCCTCCAGCGGCAGGGATGTGTAATCACAGGCTAAGTATCAAAACTATAATTGAACACAAGTGCGGAAAACCTCATCAAGCAAAACAAAAGCATTTGGATCAAAGCTGATGGGAAGCAGGGTAGCCGTCCCTTTAGAAGCCGATGTGGCAAATGGGGGAAAGAAAGACCCGTTGATCCGTCGTTGGAATCCGAGAATGGTTACGGCACAGAAAGAGGCCATTCAGCCTATCCTGTCGGCGCCGGCTCTCCGCAAGAGCAACTCACCCAACCCCATTCCCCCGCCTTATCCCAGTCGCTCAGCAAATTGCTTTCTCTGCAGATAATTATCCAATTCGCTTCTGAAAGCCTCCATAGGGCAACACGATAGCACAGTGGTTAGCACTGTGGCTTCACAGCTCCAGGGTCCCACGTTCGATTCCCGGCTTGGGTCACTGTCTGTGCGGAGTCTGCACGTTCTCCCCGTGTCTGCGTGGGTTTCCTCCGGGTGCTCCGGTTTCCTCCCATGAGTCCTGAAAGACGTGCTTGTTAGGTGAATTGGACATTCTGATTTCTCCCTCTGTGTACCCGAACAGGCGCCGGAATGTGGCGACTAGGGGCTTTTCACAGTAACTTCATTGCAGTGTTAATGTAAGCCTACTTGTGACAATAAAGATTTATTAGTATTGAACCTGCCTCCACTGCATTCCCAGGCTGAGCACGCCACATCCTAACCACTCGCTGCCCAAAAAAGCTGTTTTGCTCGGTGCGGATTAGCAAAAAAGAAATGTGCGTAATTTTTGTAATTATTGTCTTACCCGTGTTCTTTTTTTAACCGTCTATTTTCAAACCAGTCCACAAAGGCAGTGTACGACAGAATTATAGATCTCCGAATTGCCACACCTCAAATCATCATCAATTACGCCATGTTCCTGGAGGAGCACAACTACTTTGAAGAAAGCTTCAAGGTGCGTCACTGCTTTCCTCTCTGTTTTTGCACCTTTGCCGCGCTGGGCAAGTTTCATTCTGGCAGAAGTGTCAGGCCCGGAATGATTTGTAAAACTATGTGTAGGAGTTTGTTCCTTTGGAGTTTCAAACACGGTTGGCTTGCAGGCCAAGACGGGAGAATGCCCAGGCGATTTCGGAAAGAGTTTGGCTTCGTTCCTGAAAGAAGAGACCCTGGCCATTGTGAGAAGCATGGAATGCTTTTGCGCGGTGTTGACAATAGCCACAGGGCCCGTGGCATGATAGGACCAGCTGGGCTGAGAAGTGGCAGATGGAGTTTAACCCTGAAAAGTGTGAGGTTGTCCATTTTGGCAGGACAAATATGAATGCGGAATACAGGGTTAACGGTAGAGTTCTTGGCATTGTGGAGGAGCAGAGAGATCTTGGGGTCTACGTTCATACATCTTTGAAAGTTGCCACTCAAGTGGATAGAGCTGTGAAGAAGGCCTATGGTGTGCTCGCGTTCATTAACAGAGGGATTGAATTTAAGAGCCGTGAGGTGATGATGCAGCTGTACAAAACTTTGGTAAGGCCACATTTGGAGTACTGTGTACAGTTCTGGTCGCCTCATTTTAGGAAGGATGCGGAAGCTCTGGAAAAGGTGCAAAGAAGATTTACCAGGATGTTGCCTGGAATGGAGAGTAGGTCTTACGAGGAAAGGTTGAGGGTGCTAGGCCTTTTCTCATTAGAGCGGAGAAGGATGAGGGGCGACTTGATAGAGGTTTATAAGATGATCAGGGGAATAGATAGAGTAGACAGTCAGAGACTTTTTCCCCAGGTGGAACACACCATTACAAGGGGACATAAATTTAAGGTGAAAGGTGGAAGATATAGGAGGGATATCAGAGGTAGGTTCTTTACCCAGAGAGTAGTGGGGGCATGGAATGCACGGCCTGTGGAAGTAGTTGAGTCGGAAACATTCGGGACCTTCAAGCAGCTGTTGGATAGGTACATGGATTACAGGAAAATGATATAGTGTAGATTTATTTGTTCTTAAGGGCAGCACGGTAGCATTGTGGATAGCACAATTGCTTCACAGATCCATGGTCCCAGGTTCGATTCCGGCTTGGGTCATTGTCTGTGTGCGGGTTAGGTGAATTGGCTAATGATAAATTGCCCTTAATGTCCAAATTGCCCTTGGTGTTGGGTGGAGGTGTTGAGTTTGGGTAGGGTGCTCTTTCCAAGAGCTGGTGCAGACTCAAAGGGCCGAATGGCCTCCTTCTGCACTGTAAATTCAATGATAATCTATGATTAATCTAGGACAAAGGTTCGGCACAACATCGTGGGCCGAAGGGCCTGTTCTGTGCTGTATTTTCTATGTTCTATGTTCTAAACCAAGACGGTGTTTCCGGGAAAGCTAGAATGGAAAAATCTATCACAGCACATTTAGCACCCAATTCACAGTGGTGGGTTATAGTAACAATCGTGTTGAACCTCGCTGCTTCTGGCTAGTTGGAGTTGATCCCTCTGCTAAAAATACATCACCCCCTCATTACCTCATAGCTTGGAGTCTAAGGACGGTCCGATGCTCAGACAAGCTGCGTCTGGGGCATTGTAACTGCAGCGTTGGAATATAAGCTACCCAGGTTCTGAAGCAAATCGAGGCACAGGAGGATGCAAACGTCATAAATCCACATTCATTACAGATTTACCTAAGCACTTTATAGTCTTTATGATGTTTATGTCAGAGGAAGAAACAGCAATCAGGCACCCAAATTGCATTTTAAATGCCAATACACGTAATCCAGAAAATGACAAAGTAAATTAACTCCGTTTGCCTCCAATATTAAACGTTATGTCTCTTGCCCTCGTGCACGCTTTTATTGCTGTTTCCTAGCAACTCTTCAATTGAAAGCAATAATGGTTTAATGATGCTGAGTTTGTCGTTATGTGCAGTGTCATGCTTGATGTATCCTGCAAAATTGCACTTCCTGCTCCTTGATGTGTTGATGGGTAAATCAAAACAGTTAGAGCCGCACATTTAAACATATTACGTTTGCTTCACCGCCCCCCCCCCAAAAAAAACTGATGGTGCAATGCGGAAATGCGCTGGCCACTGTTAAACTGAATCACAGCAATCAGGAAGGCTACAGTTTTTATCCTTGTGTCTCTGCCACAACAGTGCAGCAGTCCATCAGCCCGGCACTTGAAGTTATCAGTTTAGATTTCCTCCTCGTGCCTTTAGACTGGGGTTCGAGCCAATGACCGTCTAACTAAGAGGTGAGAGTGCTGCCTGCTATCCCACAACTGGTGGGAAAGTGTCATTTCCTCTTATTTCACATTTGTTCAACTAAAATTACCTGAAATTCCAATTAATTTAATCATTAAATTCTCTGACTGCGTTGTGCTTTTGGTTTGCTTGATTCAAATCGTATGATTTAATTTATTTGAGTGAAAAGAAATCTATTTTGAATTCTGAGTACCTGAGAATTTTTCCCTTTCGGCTTCTCCGGATTAGTTTTGTACCCGTCATGTTAGGTGAAGTGCTGTTATTAATCTAAAATATAAAGCTAGTCTCAGTAATTGTGACCATCTAACTATCATTGATTGTTGGAAAAACCCCATCTGGTTCACAAATGTCCTTTAGGGAAGGAAATCTGCCGTCCTTACCCGGTCCTTACACCTACATGTGACTCGAGACCCACAGCAATGTGGTCGACTCATAACTGCCCCTCTGAAAAGTCCTAGCAAGCCACTCAATTCTCGGGCAATTAGGAATGGGGGCATCGAATGCTGACCTTGCCGGCCACATCTGCTTCCCACATATTGTTTGTCATCCTCCAGCCTGATTAGGCTGAGATACAGGGTGTATTCTCCGCTGCTGGTAGCGGAGTTTCCAATGCGGCGGAGAATTGACGTCGGGCACCAATCCCATTCCGATGCTCCGGACCCTGCCAGTGGCGGCAGCGAGCTACTCATCCCACGCCCGTGGGAGGATGCAAATGGGTCATTTGAAGCCCGATTCTCCACGCCTCCGTGATGCACCATTTTCAACGTGGACCTGACGCGGGGGACCCCATAGATGGTTAAGGGGGTAAGTAAGTAACGTAGGCTCCCCCAAAGTCCATCGGAGGATCCACCCCCACAACACAACCCCTGCCCATGCCCCAGCTCCCCCCATCAGATCCCACTGCCCCCATCAGACTGCCCATATCAGAGACCCCTCCCTTCCATATCATAGACCCTTGCCTGGAAGCTAGAGAGCAGTCCAGGCAGAAACCGTGAAAAATATCTGCTTTTTCACTTACCTGTCCCTTGCACCTGCTGCCTCAGACAGAAGTGTAGAAAGCAGGAGCTGTAACTTCATAGAAAGCCAGAACACGCAAGGCTTTAAACCTCCTCCGATCTTTTGATCTACCACGCATCTACACTTTCAAAGAGAAATAAGTAGCTTTTAGCAGGCTGTAATTGACAGGGTAATAGCTTCCAGACTGCCAGGTGTCTGGATTGTTTATTTTCATTCCCCTTCACACTTGAATGTATCTCGAGTACCCTGCTGTATAGCTAGCCATGATATTTATAAACATCTAGGAGGTAAGTGTTTTAACTTCCTCATGAGAAGGTTGTGATGAGCTGCCTTGTTGAACTTCTGTAGTCTGTATGGTATGGGTGTGCTAGCAGTGCTGCTTATAGTTAAGGTTGAGGGTGTAAAATAGTCCAGGGACCCATCTCAAATTCCTATTCAGTGACCCATGTGTGTGTGGACAGATGGGGACAGGACTGGGCTCAGCATTCCACAAGTGCACGGTGGCACAGTAGTTAGCACTGCTGCTTCATAGCTCCAGGGACCCGGATTCAATTCCGGCCTTGGATAACTGTGGAGTTTACACGTTCTCCCCGTGTCTGCTTGGGTTTCCTCCAGGTGTTTTGGTTTTCTTCCACAGTCCAAAGATGTGCAGGTTCGGTCGATTGGCCGTGGTAAATTGCCCCTTAGTGTCTACAAGGTTAGGTGGGGTCTACAAGGTTACGTGGGGCTACCGGGATATATATAAGCATGGGCTTAAAGTAGGGTGCTGTTTCCAAGGGCTGGTGCAGACCCGATGGGCTGAATAGCCTCCTGCATTGTAGGGATTCTATGATTCCATTCTATGATTTTAAGTACTTGGTTCAAATAGTTGACCTGTTGAGCTGGGTATTGAAGTGTGGTTTCCAATCCTACATACCAAGTAAAGGTGCAGCTTTTGGGAGCGAGCTTAATTGTCAGAAAATGGAGCAGCCTAAATAATTGTATCTGAAAACCTTTTCGCAAAGCTCCTCCTTGCCAGTTGGTACAGCTCTGAATTCTACCTGCTGGCCCCTCAGGGTCCATGTTGCTGCCTTCCTTGGTTGGCAGGGCAACAAATTGGGACAGCTGGATAAGGTGGAAGTTCCCATTGTCCATGGGCTATTTGCCCCATCTAACAGCTGTCAACACTGGCTGGATGTAATCTGTGGGTAACTGTACCCCTGGCACTGTGACCCTGCTGTTTGCTCCATTTCCTGGTGTCTGTGAATGTCTATATTTAATCACAAGCTGGAAAAAGCGACCTGTTTTGGTTTTGATCAGGCTTATCAGGGCACAATGGAACAATTCATTTGCTTATTTTACTTCCTGGCCCCGTCTGCCACCCAGTTTTGCATTGAGTGTTGCAAAGAGATTATACTAATAGTGTAGGCAAAAGCCAGGCGTGCAGACAATGGGACAGTTGATTGTTGCTCCATGGTGCTGACTAGCCATTGCTGGCAACACCAAAAATTATGCTCCAAAGATTTGCCCTCTACTCTGACTTCTCTTCCAGATCTTGAACCATGTGGCAAAGCGTTAATTCATTTTGGTTGTGTCCTTTTCTTGACAGTGTCTCTAGAATGTTGCCCCGTTAACAAATTTAGATCAGAATGACCGAGGTCGCAATTTACAGGCTGAGTTTTTCCGCACAGTCTCAGAATGGTTAGGGCGCAGAGGAAGGCCATTCGGCCCATCGTGTCTGCACCGGCTCTCCAAACAAGCATTATGATTTAATGCCGTTCCCTTCCTTTTTCCCTGTACCCTTGCACACCTCGGCTACGTGGTCACTTTCTCACTTATGCAAAAGGTAAGTTGTTGGCTCCTTGAAACAACAGTTATTGAAGCCTGAATTGACACCGTACCAGTAATCGTTTGTGACTGGGTGGATCGGGTTAGGCTGAATAGCCAAAAAGCATTCCCCAACCCACCCACCAACACTGTCAGTTCCTTTTCTCTCAAATGGCCTGTGTTGCAGGAGAGGGACTAACTTAAAAACACTGTAAAGACGCTCTAAAGCTCTCCCCGAAACGCAGCAGTATTGACATTAATAATGGGCCTGGGGAGCTGCCAATCGTTCAAAATGGCGACCACGTTTCCATCAAGCTGCGCGACGCTTTGAGTCACAGCGTCTTAATGATGAGGCGGCAGAGACGGACAGGAAAGGAAGCAGATCCTGTGCTCCGGACCCCACTACCCCGTTGAGACATCCTGCCCCATGTGCTCCCAGGCCTGTCCAGACAAGTGGCAGAGACCTGAGTAGGCGTCATCCTCACTCACATCGAGGGACAGCTGATGTGGAGCGTTGGCCTGTCATGTCGGATAAATCGACATCCTCATGCCTGGCGGAAAACCTGAGCAGTTGTCCACCGGTGAACCGAACATGATTTAGAGCGCTGCAACTTATGCCACCCTCTTCATATGTAAATGCTAACATGCTCGGGGCTAACCAGGTCACTAGCTTAGAGAATGGATCCTGTAACTACACAGGGACATGCCAGTGATCTAATCAGAGAATCAGGTGGTTTGGCTCAAAATGCAAAACTGGAGTAATATCTGACCATCATCACGCCCTGAGGTTAGGCTGCAGCCTGCGCATCACGCCCTGGCATTTGATATTTTACAATCTAACGCGTGGCCTCTTTTGTGGGAGGCTCATTTCTGTTTTTGGTGGATGTTGGTTCTGGCACAAGCTAATTTTCACTCACTCACTCCTGCATCTTGCACTTGGAGGTCCGCAACAGAAGCCAAATGATGTATGATTGGCCAGCCGCGCATAACCAGGGGGAGCATGTAAATCCCAATAGTGGGGGAGCCCAGAACAATGGGGGGAAATAACCTTAAGATTAGAGTTGGGGACGATTCTAGGAAGCAGTTCCGATCTCGAGGTGTATTGGAAGTCAGGAACCCGTTCCCCAAAAGAAGCTGGCCAGTCGAGCTCAACTAAACATTTCGAAGTGAGGTGGATAGCTTTTTGTTCGGCAGGAATACGAAACGTTATAAATCTATGGCGGTTAATTGGAGTTAAGATACGTTCAAACTGTGGTGTAATTAAATGATAGAACAAGCTTAGGGGCTGAATAGCTGCTATCCCTATATTTGCAATGTTGAGGAATGAATTCTAGCAAAAAGGCTTTAAAAGTGTATAATGCAAAGCACTGTGGTCAAGAAATACTTTACTGCATAAGACCATAAGAAATAGGAACAGGATTAAGCCATTCAGCCCCCTCAAGCCTGCTCCGCCATTCAATAGGATCATGGCTGATCCAACATTCCTCATGTCTACTTCTGCCCTTTCTCTGTAACACTTGATTCCCTGACTGATCAAGAATCTATCTCAGCCTTAAATATACACAAGGACCCTGCCCCCACAGCTCTCTGAGGCAAGGAGTTCCAAAGACTCTCAACACTCAGAGAAGAAATTCCTCCTCATCTCAATCTTATATTGCCCCCCCCCCTTTATTCTGAGATCTGCTCTCTAGTCCTAGACTCCCCCATGAGGGGAAACATCCTCTCAGCATTTACCCTATCAAACCCCTTAAGAATCTTATGTGTTTGAATGAGATCACCTCTCATTCTTCTAAATTCCAATGAGTAGAGCTCACAAGACAATCCCTCCAAACCAGGGATCATCCCAGTGAACCTTCTCTGAACCGCCTCCAGTGAGGTGAGGCCAGAATTCACCGGCCGTTGGCATTTTCTTTTCCCGACGGCAGCGGACCCCCGCCCGCGGGTTTCCCGGCGGCGTGGGAGGGGGGGTCTTCAATGGGAAAACCCGTTGACAAGCGGCGGGAAGAGAGAATCCCGCCAGCAGCGAATGCCGCGCCGCCGAGAAACACGGGCTGGGGGAAACCGGAGAATCTTTCCCCAAATAAGGGGACCAAATCTGCTCACCGTACTCCCGATGTGGTCTCACCAGTACCTTGTCCAGTTGCAGCAAGACTTCCCGACTCTTATATTCCAATGTGTCAGTGTGGTCAAGAAATACTTTGCTGCATGTTACTTATGAGTAGAGCTGAGGAGACTGGAACAGACGGTTGGGCACCATCACTAGGCAGGGTCCACCACCCCCACCCCAACTTTTCTGATTACCACCTCAATTAATTTTGCCAAGCCGGTTTAAACCCCAGTTCATTAAGTTAGCCTTCCAGCGGAAACTGGAGGAACAGCAGCTTGTCATCCGATTGGGCCCTTACAGCCTTTTGGACCCAACATCAGGTTCAGCAACTTCAGACTCTGTCCTTCATTTGATGTTGCACCCCCTCCCCAGTCCCAGCCTGTAACTTGTTCTCATCATTTCTGTTTGCAGACTGCACTGAACGTTTATCCTGCTATGAGCCCATTCTGCTATTTTGCTTCCAGACAGTGCTGACCTTTATTCTGCTATTCGCACTCACTCTTTCCCAATCCTTTGTTTCTTTCACATTATCATTACCATCCTCTTTGCCACTCGTCCCGTGGCAACATTGCTATTTAATTTCCCCTGCCCTCTGACTTATCCCTGACTTGTTGTCCTACCCGCCAACAGCATAAAATCCATCACATTTCTAAATCTCTTCCGTTCCGAAGAAGGGACTGGAAACATTAATTATGTTTCTTTCTCCGCCGATGCTGCCAGACCAGTTTTTCCCCAGCACTTTCTGTTTTTATGATTTATATTAATCCTGTGAGCGTGAACATTTGTGGAACTGCAGGCTTGATGCTAGTTTTTGATTCACAACATCCATTATTTGATTAAAATCACAATGCCTGGAAGACTAACATTCTGATTTCTGTTGTGACACTGTTGAGGATAGAACCATACACCACAAAAGCCGGTTTAGCTCACTTGTCTGGACAACTGGTTCAGGATGCCGAGCGAGGCCAGCAGCGCGGGTTCAATCCCCGTACCGGCTGAGGTCATTCACGAAGGCCCCGCCTTCTCAACCTTGCCCCTCGCCTGAGGTGTGGTGACCCTCAGGTTAAATCGCTACCAGTCAGTTCGCCCCCTCAAAGGGGAAGGCAGCCAATGATCATCTGAGTCAATGGCGACTTTACCTTACCGACACCACAAAAGGAGGCCATTCAGCCCATTATTCCTATTCAGGATAAGCCAACCCAATTTGACATTGTTCTGTTATGACCGGCCAATGAATTCTTCGGGTTGTTGTACATAATAGTTCCCTCCCCAATCAGGAACAACCATAGGTTCGCCCCAGGAAGAATGGATGGAGGATTTCAGAGCTGGTTCCAGTTGGGAATTAGGAAGGTGGGAGATTTATTTATAGATGGGACTTTTGCGAGCTTGGGAGCATTGGAGGAAAAGTATAAGTTGCCCCGGGGAAATTTCTTGAGATATATGCAGGTGAGGGCATTTACTAGACAACAGGTGAGGGAATTTCCGTTGCTCCCGACACAGGGGATACAGGACAGGGTGCTTTCAGGGGTGTGGGTCGGAGAGGGCAAGGTGTCAGAGATTTACCGAGAGATGAGGGAAGAGGGGGAGGAGTCGGTGGGCGAACTAAAAGGAAAGTGGGAAGAAGAACTAGGGGAGGAGATAGAGGAGGGTATGTGGGCTGATGCCCTAAGCAGGGTAAATTCCTCTTCCTCATGCGCCAGGCTTAGCCTGATTCAATTTAAGGTGCTACATAGAGCACACATAACGGGAGCAAGATTGAGCAGGTTCTTTGGAGTGGAGGACAAATGTGGGAGGTGTGGCGGGAGCCCGGCAAACCACGCACATATGTTTTGGGCATGCCCGGCACTGGAAGGGTATTGGAAGGGAGTGACGGGAGTGATTTCGCGGGTGGTGAAGGCCCGGGTCAAACCAGGCTGGGGGTTAGCTCTATTTGGAGTTGCGGAAGAGCCGGGAGTGCAGGAGGCGAAAGAGGCCGACGTTGTGGCCTTTGCGTCCCTAGTAGCCCGGCGCAGGATCCTACTCATGTGGAAGGAGGCGAAACCCCCCGGACTGGAGGCCTGGGTAAATGATATGGCGGGGTTCATTAAACTGGAGCAGATAAAGTTTGCCCTGAGAGGATCGGCTCAAGGGTTCACCAGGCGGTGGCAGCCATTTCTCGACTACCTAGGGGAACGTTAGAGGGAAGACAGATGACCAGCAGCAGCAACCCAGGGGGAGGGGGGGGGGTTAGTTTAGGTCAAAGATAAAGGGGTTTTGTTACTTGTGTATTGTTTAAAATTTCTGTATTGTTATTGTTGCGTTTGCTTTGTAAGAGGGGAAAAATTGTTGTTTGGGAAAAAAATTTCAATAAAACATTTATATAAAAAAAAAATAATAGTTCCCTCGCTAAACCGTGAGCCCAGGGGAAATATTTTATGTTGGTTGCAGAAGACTGCCCCTCCAGTTTGCATTGGGGCATTGCAGCAGGCCAAGGGTAGAGCAAAGGGGAGACCATTTAAGGGGAAGCACATGAGGGAGAAAGGAGTAGAAGTAAATGTTGATAGCGTAAGATGAAGAGGGGTGGGAGAAGACCCATGTGGAGAGTAAACACCAGCATGGATCAGTTGGGCTGAATTGCCAGTTTCTATCCCCTACGTTCAATATAAACTGATGTTTTAGCGCGCATGGTGTGTTTGGTCAGGCTTTGAATGAGGCGGCATCAGAGTGGGCCAGTCCTGCTGTTCCATGGATGGACATTTTCTGACGCACGTCAATTGTTAGCTCAACACCTTTAGGGTACCTTGTGTGGCAATTGGATGCAAGAAGACCGGCTTGCCTTTCTTCCTGCAGAGCCCAGTGTGACGCCATTTGCAGTGCCTCCTCCGCTGAGCTCAGTTACCAGCATCCAGAGCGAGGATGGGGCTGGTCTGTGTGGCTCAGTATCTCGCAGTTCATCAACTAATGGCGCGGAAGGGTCTCTTCACCCTGCGTAACCCAACTCTGCTTTGTTTTTGCAGGCTTACGAGAGAGGGATCGCCCTATTTAGGTGGCCCAACGTGTATGACATTTGGAACACTTACCTCACCAAATTCATCGATCGGTACGGTGGGAAGAAACTCGAACGGGCGCGCGACCTCTTTGAACAAGCTCTTGACAGATGTCCACCGAAATTTGCCAAAAGTTAGTCCTTACAAACTTGACCTTTTGACTCTTGTCGTTCAAGATTGCGGTCAGCAACCCGATTGAAGCCCTTTGCAATGAAACACGGCTCCCGTTGAACTCTACCAGCCTCTGCAAAAAGCGTTTCCAGAGAACTCCACAAAAAACGTCAACTATTTTTTCGTTTAGCTTTTGCTCCCAATTTGTGACAAATTCTCTAGATGTGACCATAATCTCGTGGGCTTCAAAAAAAAAACTGACGGGGCATTTTGCTTTTGCATTACAGTGAGACGTTTTGCGGGTATAAAATTGTAGATTAGTTGTAAGATTTGGATGAGCTACACATACGCATTCCATTACTGAGTTCAGGCAGTAAGCCTGGCCCCTGGCAATAGGACTGATTCTGCGTACCCAGGCGTGATTGGAAAGTTCAGAACTATGTTTCAGATTCCCAACACAACTTTTGAAATGTGCTAACAATCTGCATCGTGCCCCTCCTGAACTGTGGTGGGTAACCAGCTTCATCATTGTGCCTTATGTTTGGAGCTGTTCCAGTACCATATCATAAGGGTGACAAAGCTTCTAGTCTTGAGACGGTGACTACATTCTTCAGCCCTTTGTCCCAATCTTGTACCTCCATGTTATCTGCATTCATTACATTGGAACAGAATTAGGCCACTCAGCCCCTTGAACTTATTCCACCATTCGATGAGATCATGGCTGTATCTTAACTCAGTGTGTCTGCCTTGGCTCCATTTCCTTCTATAACCGCATCTAGCAAAACTCTTATCGATCTCTGATTTAGATGTTAATAGATGCTCTAGCACCGTCAGTTTTTTGTGAGAGAGAGATCCACGCTGCCCCTTGCTTGAAGAACTGACCCCGGACTCCTCTCCTGGGTGGCCTCGCTCCCCATTTTTAGGTTTACTTTTTCTTTCCTCCTTCACTTGTAAACTAGCTTCTTCTGCCGTTCTCTGCCTGAAGCCAGGACTGCCCCACAGCACCACGACCTCCACCACGAGCAGGGTGGGGAGACAGACCCCGAGTCCATCTCCGCCAGGACGGCGATCGAGCCCGGTGCTGTTGGCATGGTCTGACCCATCCTGGCCAACCCCCCCAAAGGTGTCCGAAGTTGCTCTGACAACACAAACGTTTTACATGCACGCTGTAGCCTGGAGCAATGGATAGTGAGGGTAGAGGTTCTTTCTATCACATGGCGGCACAGTTGCATAGTGGTTAGCACTATTGCTTCACAGCGCCAGGGGCCTGGGCTCGATTCCCGGCTTGGGTCACTGTGCGGAGTCTGCACGTTCTCCCCGTGTCTGCGTGGGTTTCCTCCGGGTGCTCCGGTTTCCTCCCACAGTCCAAAGATGTGCAGGTTAGGTGGATTGGTCACGATAAATTGCCCTTTAGTGCCCAAAAAGGTTAGGTGGGGTTACTGGGTTATGGGGATATGCTGGAGGTGTGGCCTTAGGCGATGTGCTCTTTTCAGGGGCCGGTGCGGACTCGATGGGCTGAATGGCCTCCTGCACTGTTAATTCCATGATCTATGACCAGGAATCTCTCCCACTTTAACCACCTGCAATTGGCATGTGTTGGAATGAATTTGAAGGTCAATAATCAACCTCTTTGGCCACGTGTAAAAATGCACCTTCCTTGGCCATCAGGTCCTGGGGTGGGGCTCGAACCTGGAGCTTCTGACTTAGCGGCAGGGATGCTAACCCACTGCCCCACAGGACCTCCAACTTGTAAATACAGCTAGCTTTTTCAATAACAAAAACCATGCATTTTATGCTTTGCTCCTGATACCGTTCTATTTCAGCATACATTCTCTTGCTCTCCTCTGCCTTCCTTTATATTTTGTTTTATCTCCCCTCAGATTCTCTTGTCCGTCTGTAACATCCAGAGATGGTTCCCCTTCACACCCTCTTCTGGAACATCAGAAACTTGCAGTTCATCCCCACACTCGACTTCCTACACCCGATTCCATTTCCATTTGTGATTTGGTAGTTGGAAATACACATCCCATTCACAATAATGCAAACCTTTAGATTAATCAGGCAGTACAGTTTTGATTGTAACTACACGATCGGGTGTTTATATTTTAAACCATCCTGCCCCGTGACCGGGTGCACTTTTAGTTAGCTGCTGGATAGGTTGTCACAAAGCTGGGAGTTATCTAATCCAGATCTAGTTACTAGTTAATCAAGCGTTACCTGCTAATTGTGGGGTGTTAAAGTATGCATAAGTCGGTGAGCAATATGTGCCTTAGCCATTAGCATCCCAGTGGAGGTTTTCTCTTCCAGGCCATCCCTAATCCATGGAATCCAACATGGAGCCTGAAGGGTGATTGGAGAGGCAGTGAGTGTTTTCTCTCTCCTTTTGGGCCACCTATTCACCACGACAGATCATCTGGGCATTACCACGTTGCTGATTGTGGGAGCTTGCTGTGCACCCATGGGCTGCCATGTTTGTCGAGTTCAAACAGTGGCTACCCCTCAAGCACTTTGCTGACTGTAAAGGTTAGGTTGTTTAAGGTGCTATATAAATGCAAGTCTTTGTGTTCTTCCCACTCTCAAGCCAGATCCGAGTTCACAGAATCCCTACCATGCAGAATGAGGCCATTCGGCCCACTGGGTCTACACTGACCTTCCGAAAGAGCACCCTACCAGAGGCCCGCTCCCCCGCTCTATCCCCATAACCCCACCTACCTGTTGGACACTTGAGGGGCAATTTTTTAAGCACGGACAATCCATCTAACCTGCACATCATTGGATCGGAGGAAACCCATGCAGACACAGGGAGAACATGCAAACTCCACACAGCCAGTGACCTGAGGCCGGAATCGAACCCGGGACCCTGGCGCTGTGAGGCAGCAGTGCTAACCACTGTGTCACCATGCCGACTTGCTCGATACATATGTCTGATTGCAAATAATTGTAGATCCCCAGCATTTTTATTTCTATATCTTCTGATTGAGCAGGAGAGCGGGCCAAACATGAGCAATACCACGACTGATCGGCCATCCTTATTCACCTGTAATCTTTATTCTTTGCAGCTATCTACCTGCTGTATGCCAAGCTGGAGGAGGAGTACGGTCTAGCCCGACATGCCATGGCTGTGTACGAACGAGCGACAAAGGCGGTCGAACCGTTGGAGCAGTACGAGATGTACAACATCTATATTAAACGGGCTGCTGAAATCTACGGAGTTACCCATACGCGGGGTATCTACGAGAGGGCGATTGAGGTACAGGAAGCTTCTGTTCATTTCTCATCCCCATTCGGTTGTGATGTTCAGGATAGGCCCGGCCCATAGGCCCGGCCCAGCTCGACATTTGTTGTTTTTTGTCATTCAGCCAGAGTGCAGAAGGTGTGGGCAATATTTAGGTTGGAGCGGAGCCGGTGTTCAAATGTCGCGGCAATGGGGAAGCAGAATGCATGACTCCTGGCATTCCAGCTGATTGGAGTACACTGCTGAGAGCCCGCACTGTGGAGGGTATCCCATTGTAACCACAGCAACTAAATTCAAAGATTCTTGATTAATAAGGGGATCAGGGGTTATGGGGAGAAGGCAGGAGAATGGGGATGAGATAAATATCAGCCTTGATTGAATGGCGGAGCAGACTCAATGGGCCGAGTGGCCTAATTCTGCTCCTATGTCTTATGGTCTTATGGAAGCACTTCAGAGGTTTACAGGGCGATTCCCGGGATGATGACTTAACAAAGAAAGGTTGAGCAGATTGGACCTCGACCCATTGGAGTGTAGAAGAATGAGAAGGGATCTTATTGAAACATCTAAAATCATGTGGGGAGTGCTTGACAGAGTGGTTCCTGTGAGGATGTTTCCCGTCTTTGGGGAGTCCAGGATGAAGGGGCACAGTTTAATGATGAGGGATCACCTATAAAGTCGGAGATGAGGAGGAATTTCTTCTCTGAGGGCTGTTGTTAGTCTCTGGAATTCTCTTCCTCACAGAACAGTGGAGTCTGGGGTCGTTGAATGTATTCAAGGCTGAGTATGATTTTTGATTGACAAGGGAGTCGGTCAAAGGGGCAGACGAGGGAATGGAGTTGAGGGCACAGTTAGACCATCCCCGATCTTATTTAAAGGCGGAGCAAGCTCGATGGGCCTACTCCTGCCCCTAATACCCATGTTGTTATGTACCTGGACTGAGCGGGTTGTCTTATGAGGAAGGTTGGGCAGAGAGGGCTTGTTTCCACTAGAAGAGTGAGGGGGTGACTTGATTGACGTATGTAAGATGGCTGAACAGTCTTGACAAGGTGGACGCGGAATGGATGTTTCCTCTGGTGGGTTAATCCAGAACTAGGGGACACTGTTTTAAAATTCAGGGTTGCCCTATTACGACAGAGCTGAGGAGATTCTTTCCTCTGAGGGTGGTGCTACTTTGGAACTCTGCCTCAGAAGGCGGGGGAGGCCGGACTATTAAATATTTTTAAGATGAAGGGAGATGCTCCACTTCCCCCTCCACTATTATATTTGAATGGCAGCTCTGCTTAAATCTTTTTTTTTTAATTAAAAAAAAAATTCCAATTAAGGGGCAATTTAGTGTGGCCAATCCATCTACCCTGCACATCTTTGGGTTGTGGACGGTGAGACCCACACAGACACGGGGAGAATGTGCAAACTCCACACGGACAGTCACCCGGGGCCGGGATTGAACCCGGGTCCTCAGCGCCGTGAGGCAGCAGTGCTAACCGCTGCGCGGCACCATGCCGCCCTCACTCTCTGCTTAAGTCTAATTGTTATGTGTGCTTCCCCCACCAGTCACAAATGCTGTACCTTTTGAAGTGCTTTTCAAGATATCGCTCGGGGGTTCCTGTCGAGCTTTGTGATGAGCAGATTAGCAGTGCTGTGGTGATAGCGTGAGGGGTTGTGTCTTATTAACTGGATGTGACGTGGGAAAGTGTTCAGAGTGCACAGTTCCCTGTGAGGAGGTTTCCACTGTGGTCTCGATGAAGTGATAATTCTGGGTTTGTAGATGTATTGGTAAGATTTTTTTTTTAAATTACAGGTGTTGCCAGATGAACATGCCCGGGATATGTGTCTGCGATTCTCTGATATGGAATGCAAGCTGGGTGAAATCGATCGGGCCCGATCCATTTACTCCTACTGCTCCCAGCTCTGTGATCCCAGGGTAGGTACTCTTACTGCTCCCAGCTCTGTGATCCCAGGGTAGGTACTCGCACTGCTCGCAGCTCTGTGATCCCAGGATAGGTACTCGCACTGCTCCCAGCTCTGTGATCCCAGGGTAGGTACTCGCAATGCTCCCAGCTCTGTGATCCCAGGGTAGGTACTCTTGCTGCTCCCAGCTCTGTGATCCCAGGGTAGGTACTCTTACTGCTCCCAGCTCTGTGATCCCAGGGTAGGTACTCGCACTGCTCGCAGCTCTGTGATCCCAGGATAGGTACTCGCACTGCTCCCAGCTCTGTGATCCCAGGGTAGGTACTCGCAATGCTCCCAGCTCTGTGATCCCAGGGTAGGTACTCTTGCTGCTCCCAGCTCTGTGATCCCAGGGTAGGTACTCGCAATGCTCCCAGCTCTGTGATCCCAGGGTAGGTATTCTTGCTGCTCCCAGCTCTGTGATCCCAGGGTAGGTACTTTTACTGCTCCCAGCTCTGTGATCCCAGGGTAGGTACTCTTACTGCTCCCAGCTCTGTGATCCCAGGGTAAGTACTTTTACTGCTCGCAGCTCTGTGATCCCAGAGTAGGTACTCACATTGCTCCCAGCTCTGTGATCCCAGGGTAGGTACTCTTGCTGCTCCCAGCTCTGTGATCCCAGGGTAGGTACTCTACTCTAAAACAAGCTGCATGTTCACAGAAGTAGATCACCCACAGCCCTCCCAGACTTCTCCCATCCTGCCCTCGAGGAATCCACTCCTCCTGAAAAACAGCCTGTACTGGGTACCATACTTTAGTGACGGTGTGAAAGCATTAGGGAGGGTGCAGAAAGAGCTCACAAGAATTGATTCCAGTGACGAGGAAGTTGTAGATAAATTGGAGAAGCTGGGGCTGTTCTCCTTGAGGAGAGGAGATTTGATGAGAGGTGTTCAAAATTCTGAGGGATCGGTACAGATAGGGAGAAGCTGTTCCGATTGTTGGAAGTAATGAGGAGTGCACGGATTTACATTAATTGACAAAGGGAACAATGGCTACCTGAGGAAAAATCATTTTAGGTGGTGCGTGTTTAGGATCTGGAATGCACTGCCTGAGGATGCGGTGGATGCAGATTCAATCGCCAGTCTTGTGGGAGAATCTAGAACTGAGGAGAGGTCGTTGTTTAAAAATAAGGGGTCACTCATTTTAAATGGAGATGAGGCAAAACCTTTTCGCTCCAAGTGTTATGGGTCAGGGTTTAGAGAACACCAAAGTATATCGTGGAGTTCACCTGACCTACAACTGTTTATAGATTTTGGTTGTGAGGAACACAAGGGCCTACTTTCCAGGTTGTATTCAACAGAAGGCCTTAAGCACTTTAAATCAAAAACAAAGTTTATTCTACAAATTTAGTTAACATTTTATATAAACACAGTAAGCATTTTATCAACTACAAACATAACTATCCCACACAGCTACAGTACTCTATATTTAAGCCTTAATAACTTTCCTTTACTGTTTTTAGCCAAGTAACAACATCCATAAACCAAAACACCCTTTTTTCACAAAACAGTAGGTTTGAATTCCTTACAGAAAACAGGTATTACTTTGAAGTTATCAACTGATCTGGAGACACCTTTTTAACATGCAGAGAGACCAGAGAAGCCTTCTTTTGTCTGAATGTAGCTGCCAACTGTCAAAACTGAAAATAAAACTCAGAGCCACAAACAGCTCCCAGCTCAAAAAGAAAGTAAAAACCAGAGCCACCGCCCAGCTCCACCCACACAATGACATCACTGCAGCCATTTGAGAAGACAAAACCGTTCTTAAAGGGACATTCCCATGACACAAGGGTGGTGAGTCTTTGTCCCTCTCTTCCTGACTAGATGGTGGAAGCGGAGTTGTGAATATTTTGAAGGCAGAGACAGATAGATTCTTGGTAAGCAAGGGGGTGATGGGTTACCAGGGGTCAGGCGGGATGCAAATTTGAGGTTGCTATCAGATCACCCAGGGTCTTATTAAATGGTGGGGCAGGCTTGAGTGGCTGAATGGCCCACTACTGTTTTTTTGTTCGTATGTTTGCTGTAACCATTCTAGTTGAAGTTGTGGGGGCGGGCGATTGATTTTTAAAAATATATCGGAATTGGTTTCTATATTCAGTTGTTTTAAAGGTGGGAATGATTCAATAAATCGAGCGGTTTTCAGATCCCAACAGATTTCCTCTGTTTAACTCTCTCTTTGCTTTCAGATAACGCCATCTTTCTGGCAGATGTGGAAGGAATTTGAGATCCGCCATGGCAACGAGGACACCATTCGGGAGATGCTACGGATTAAGCGTAGCGTGCAGGCCACGTACAACACCCAGGTCAACTTTATGTCCTCACAGATGTTGAAAGCCTCCACCAACGCTACGGGTACAGGTAAGCTAGGGGCACAGATAAGCTAGGGGCACAGGTAAGTTGTCCAGCGACTGCCTGTAAAGTGACCGAGCGATTGAACTACTGGAAGCAAGTGATGATTGTCACCCCTCAGTACGCAGCATAGTCACAAATGACGCAGGGCCCTGTGATCCATTCCAGGCTGAACCTATAGCCGTCCCCTTTGCCATGCCCAATTGGTGTTGGTGTTTTCAGCTCCCGCTCGGCAGTTAGCCTGTTCTTTTTTTTTTATAAAGATATTTTATTCAAGATTTTTGGCCAAACATAACAGTACGTAGTGTTTCTTTTAAACAACAATAGAGCAATATAAATAACAGTGGCCAGTTTTAAACAAATAAATAAATAATATATAAACAAAAACAAAACTGAATGGCAACTGCCTTGTCCAAAATAAATACTCTCCAAAAATACAATCCAACAATCCAATATACAATTACCTATAACAACTACCTATACATATTATACATATACAGTAACATCTCTGAGAGTCCGTTCGATTCCTTCCCCCCCCCCCACCCTCCCCCTGGGTTGCTGCTGTTGTTTTCTTCTTTTCCATTCCCTCTATCTTTCTGTGAGGTAGTCGACGAACGGTTGCCACCGCCTAGTGAACCGTTGAGCCGAACCCCTTAATACGAACTTGATCCGTTCTAACCCTGCCATGTCGTTTATCCAGGTCTCCACATCCGGGGGTTTGGCTTCCTTCCACATTAACAATATCCTGCGCCGGGCTACTAGGGACGCAAAGGCCAAAACATCAGCCTCTCTCGCCTCCTGCATTCCCGGCTCTTCTGCAACCCCGAATATAGCCAACCCCCAGCTTGGTTCGACCCGGACCCCCACCACCTTCGAAAGCACCTTTGCCACCCCCACCCAGAACCCCTGTAGTGCCGGGCATGACCAGAACATGTGGGTGTGATTCGCTGGGCCTCTCGAGCATCTCGCACACCTATCCTCTACTCCAAAAAATTTACTGAGCCGTGCTCCAGTCATATGCGCCCTATGTAACACCTTAAATTGTATCAGGCTTAGCCTGGCACACGAGGACGATGAGTTTACCCTACGTAGGGCATCAGCCCACAGCCCCTCCTCAAGCTCCACCCCCAGCTCTCCTTCCCACTTCCCTTTCAGCTCATCCACCATGATCTCCCCCTCGTCCCTCATTTCCCTGTATATGTCCGACACCTTACCATCCCCCACCCATGTCTCTGAGATCACTCTATCCTGCACCTCCTGCGTCGGGAGCTGCGGGAATTCCCTCACCTGTTGCCTCGCGAAAGCCCTCAATTGCATGTACCGAAATGCATTCCCTTGGGGCAACCCACATTTTTCCGTCAGCGCTCCCAGACTCGCAAACGTCCCATCTACAAACAGATCTCTCAGTTGTACTACCCCAGCTCTTTGCCATGCTCCAAATCCCCCATCCATTCTCCCCGGAACGAACTTATGATTGTTTCTTATCGGGGACCGCACCGATGCTCCCGTCCCTCCCCTATGCCGTCTCCACTGCCCCCAAATTTTCAATGTAGCCACCACCACCGGGCTTGTGGTGTATTTCTTTGGTGAGAACGGCAACGGCGCCGTCACCATTGCTTGTAGGCTAGTCCCCCTACAGGACGCCCTCTCCAATCTCTTCCACGCCGCTCCCTCCCCTTCTCCCATCCACTTACACACCATTGAAACATTGGCGGCCCAGTAGTACTCACTTAGGCTCGGTAGTGCCAGACCCCCCTATCCCTACTACGCTGCAAGAATCCCCTCCTCACTCTCGGGGTCTTCCCAGCCCACACAAAACTCATAATACTCTTCTCGATTCTTTTGAAAAAAGCCTTCGTGATCACCACCGGGAGGCACTGAAACACAAAAAGGAATCTCGGGAGGACCACCATTTTAACCGCCTGCACCCTACCTGCCAATGACAGGGACACCGTGTCCCATCTCTTAAAGTCCTCCTCCATCTGTTCCACCAACCGCGTTAAGTTAAGCCTGTGTAATGTACCCCAATTCTTGGCTATCTGGATCCCCAAGTACCGGAAGTCCCTTGTTACCTTCCTCAACGGTAAATCCTCTATCTCTGCTCTGCTCCCCTGGATGCACCACAAACAACTCACTTTTCCCCATGTTCAGTTTGTACCCTGAAAAATCCCCAAACTCCCCAAGTATCCGCATTATCTCTGGCATCCCCTCCGCCGGGTCCGCCACATATAGCAACAAATCATCCGCATACAGAGATACCCGGTGTTCTTCTCTCCCCCTGCGTACTCCCCTCCACTTCCTGGAACCCCTCAATGCTATGGCCAGGGGTTCAATCGCCAGTGCAAACAATAACGGGGACAGAGGACATCCCTGCCTCGTCCCTCTATGGAGCCGAAAATAGTCAGACCCCCGTCCATTCGTGACCACGCTCGCCATCGGGGCCCTATACAGCAACTGTACCCACCTGATATACCCATCCCCAAAACCAAATCTCCTCAGCACGTCCCACAAATAATCCCACTCCACTCTATCAAATGCTTTCTCGGCATCCATCGCCACCACTATCTCCGCTTCCCCCTCTGGTGGGAACATCATCATTACCCCTAACAGCCTCCGTATATTTGTATTCAGCTGTCTCCCCTTCACAAACCCAGTTTGGTCCTCATGAACCACCCCCGGGACACAATCCTCTATCCTCATTGCCATTACCTTGGCCAGAATCTTAGCGTCCACATTCAGGAGGGAAATGGGCCTGTAGGACCCGCATTGCAGCGGGTCTTTTTCCTTCTTTAGGAGGAGCGATATCGTTGCCTCTGACATAGTCGGGGGCAACTGCCCCCTTTCCCTCGCCTCATTAAAGGTTCTCATCAGTAGCGGGGCCAGCAAGTCCATATATTTCCGATAGAATTCAACTGGGAATCCGTCTGGTCCCGGGGCATTCCCCGCCTGCATACTCCCAATCCCTTTCACCACTTCCTTCGTCTCAATCTGTGCTCCCAGTCCCACCCTCTCCTGCTCCTCCACCTTGGGAAATTCCAGCTGATCCAGAAAGCACATCATTCTCTCCTTCCCATCCGGGGGCTGAGCTTCATATAATCTTTCGTAAAATGTCTTGAACACTCCATTCACTCTCTCCGCTCCCCGCTCCATCTCTCCCTCCTCATCTCTCACCCCCCCTATCTCCCTCGCTGCTCCCCTTTTCCTCAGTTGGTGGGCTAGCAACCTGCTCGCCTTCTCCCCATATTCGTACTGTACACCCTGTGCCTTCCTCCATTGTGCCTCTGCATTACCCGTAGTCAACAAGTCAAATTCTACATGTAGCCTTTGCCTTTCCCTGTACAGTCCCTCCTCCGGTGCCTCCGCATATTGTCTGTCCACCCTCAGAAGTTCTTTCAACAACCGCTCCCTTTCCCTACCCTCCTGCTTTCCTTTATGTGCCCTAATAGATATCAGCTCCCCTCTAACCACTGCCTTCAGCGCCTCCCAGACCACTCCCACCTGTACCTCCCCATTATCATTGAGTTCCAAGTACCTTTCAATACACCCCCTCACCCTTAAGCACACCCCCTCATCTGCCAATAATCCCATGTCCATTCTCCAGGGTGGACGCTGTTGTTTTTCTTCCCCTATCTCCAGGTCCACCCAATGTGGAGCATGATCCGAAATGGCTATAGCCGTGTACTCCGTCCCCGTCACCTTTGGGATCAGTGCCCTTCCCAGAACAAAAAAGTCTATCCGTGAATAAACTTTGTGGACATAGGAGAAAAACAAAAACTCCTTACTCCTAGGTCTACTAAATCTCCCGGGGTCTACTCCTCCCATCTGCTCCATAAAGTCCTTAAGCACCCTAGCTGCAGCCGGCCTCCTTCCGGTCCTGGACCTCGATCTGTCCAGCCCTGGGTCCAGCACCGTATTAAAATCTCCACCCATTATCAACTTCCCCACTTCTAGGTCCGGGATTCGTCCTAACATACGCCTCATAAAGTTGGCATCATCCTAGTTCGGGGCATACACGTTCACTAATACCACCGCCTCCCCTTGCAATTTGCCACTCACCATCACGTATATGCCCCCACTATCCGTCACTATAGTCTTTGCCTCAAACATTACCCGCTTCCCCACTAGTATGGCCACCCCCCTGTTTTTTGCGTCTAGCCCCGAATGAAACACTTGCCCCACCCATCCTTTGCGTAGTTTGACCTGGTCTATCAGCTTCAGATGCGTCTCCTGAAGCATAACCACATCTGCCTTAAGTTTCTTTAGGTGTGCGAGTACCCGTGCCCTCTTAATCGGCCCATTCAGCCCTCTCACATTCCACGTGATCAACCGGGTTGGGGGGCTCTTTACCCCCCCCCCCCCCCCCCCCCCCCCCTTGACAAGTAGCCATCTCCTTTTCCAATCCAGCTCCTCACCCGGTTCCCACGTAGCAGTATCTCCCCCAAGCGGCGCCCCCCCGCCCCGACCACCCCCGCCCCCCCCATACCAGCTCCCCCTTCTCCCCAGCAGCAGCAACCCAGTTAACCCCCCCCCCCCCCGCTAGTTCCCAAACTAGCGTAATTGCACCCCCCCATGTTGCTCCCAGAAGTCAGCAAACTCTGGCCGACCTCGGCTTCCCCCCCCGTGACCTCGGCTCACACTGTGCAGGGCCCCCTCCTTCCTGCTTCCCTGTTCCCGCCGTGATTACCATAGCGCGGGAACAAAGCCCACGCTTCCCTTTTGGCCCCGCGCTTCCCTTTTGGCCCCGCCCCCAATGGCCGGCACCCTCAGCTCCTCATCCTCCCTCCCCCACGACATGGGGAAGAGAGAAAAGTTACAGGGTCGCAGGATTAACAACTTGGGAAGTCATCTCTTCCCTCTTTTCCCCCCCTTCATCCCACATATTCGCCCCCCCACTTTGTCCCAAACGTTCTTTTTATGGCCCGCTCACTCCAGTTTCTCCTCGACAATAAATGTCCACGCCTCATCTGCCGTTTCGAAGTAGTGGTGTTTCCCTTGATGTGTGACCCACAGTCTTGCCGGTTGCAGCATTCCAAATTTAATCTTCCGTTTGTGCAGCACCGCCTTGGCCCGATTAAAGCTCGCCCTCCTTCTCGCCACCTCCGCACTCCAGTCTTGATATACGCGGATCACCGCGTTCTCCCACCTACTGCTCCGAGTTTTCTTTGCCCTTCTGAGGACCATCTCTCTGTCCTTATATCGGAGAAATCTCACCACTATGGCTCGAGGAATTTCTCCAGCCCTCGGTCTTTGCGCCATAACTCGATAGGCTCCCTCCACCTCCAGCGGGCCCGTCGGGGCCTCCGATCCCATTAACGAGTGCAGCATCGTGCTCACATATGCCCCGACGTCCGCCCCTTCTACACCTTTGGGAAGACCAAGAATCCTTAAATTATTCTCCAGCACCTCCAGCCTTTCCACACACCTTTTGTGTTATGCCTCGTGCATCTCCGTTTTCACCACCAGGCCATGTATGTTGTCCTCATTCTCAGCAGCCTTTGCCTTCACGACCCGAAGCTCCTGTTCCTGGGTCTTTTGCTCCTCCTTTAGCCCCTCAATCGCTTGTAATATCGGGGCCAACAGCTCCTTCTTCATCTCCTTTTTGAGTTCTTCCACGCAACGCCGCAGGAACTCTTGTTGGTCAGGGCCCCATATTAAACTGCCTCCTTCCGACGCCATCTTGCTTTGTGCCTGCCTTCCTGGCCGCTGCTCTAGAGGATCCACCGCAATCCGGCCACCTTCCTCTCTTTTTTCCATCCGTGTCCAGGGGGGATTCCCTTCTGGATTACCGCACAGTGTTTTTTGCCGTTCAAATTGCCGTTGGGGCTCCTATCAAGAGCCCAAAAGTCCGTTCCACCGGGAGCTGCCGAAACGTGCGACTTAGCTGGTCATCGCCGCACCC
Source organism: Scyliorhinus torazame (assembly GCF_047496885.1). NCBI lineage: Eukaryota > Metazoa > Chordata > Chondrichthyes > Carcharhiniformes > Scyliorhinidae > Scyliorhinus > Scyliorhinus torazame. The sequence continues at coordinate 19,909,477 of NC_092733.1, forward strand.
GGAAGTCGGCAGTTAGCCTGTTCCACGTGTTGCTACAAAGCACTTCCTGAGATCAGCCCTGAATTTTCCATTAACTGCCCTTGTCCTCCTCCGAGTGAATTTCCAGATTTGCCATTGCACACCGTTTACAATCTTGTCCATCTTCCGGTCACCACCGTTCAAAGATTAAAAAGGTCCAACTTCCCTTCACAATTTCCTCGGAATACAACTGAGTGGCTCGTTAAAGTATTTCAACCAGATGGGTTTTTACGACATTCCGGTAACGTCACCATTATCAATCGGTGACGATTGATGAAGCTATGTCGTTCAGCTCCTGTGGTGTGATTTGAACTCGTGCCACAGGACCATTCATCACGACCTTTGGATTAATCGGATAAGCACTATGTTACCGTGTCCTGTCAAACCGCTGCAAGGGGCTGGATTTTCTGGCCCTACCTCTGGCAGGGTATTCCGGTTCTGCCAAGGCGGCCCCCAGTCCATTTGGGGGGGGGATTCCCGCCCAAGGTGCTCTGCATGTTGAAGCATGCTCTATAACGTGTCGAAGGCGCAATCTTATGGTGCAACGCATTCTTTCTCATGCCCCACAGCGCCAGCGACCCGCGTTCGATTCTGTTCTCCCCGTGTCTGCATGGGGTTTTCTCCGGGTGCTCCGGTTTCCTCCCACAGTCCAAGATGTGGATTGGGCATGCTAAATTGCTCCTTAGTGTCCAAAGCTGTGCAGGTTAGGTGGGGTTACGGGAATGGGGCAGGGGAGTGGGCCGAGGTAAGATGCTCTTTCGGAGGGTCGTGCAGACCCAATGGGCTGAATGGCCTCCTGCACTGTAGGGATTCTCTGGGATTCCACCTCACAATGCGAAATCCCCCGCCATCCCTCCCTTGCCAATGTTTTGCAAGCTCCCAAACTCTCGGCATCCAATCACTGCTTCTCGAGTCTCTTTATCGCCCCTCTTTCAGACGCCTGCGCTGCGAGCCATGCCCTTTCACCTAGATTGCTCACTGACTACAGTCTAGCCCAGCATTTTCCACACGGACCCTTGTGCGGCTGTGTAGGCCAGAGAGGAAATGTGCAGCACGTCTGGCCAGAGCTCCACCAGAAGTGTTAATGAGCCTGCTATTTTATTTTGAAAGCTGTGATTCATAAGAGGCAATCTCAGAATAAAATAATAGGTTTTGGTGTACATTGTGGCAGTGTTCCCTGCCCTCTACCCTGAATTTCTGGAATTAATTCGCTTTGTGAGATTTTTATTTTAAGTGTAAATATTATTTGTAGTAGCGCACGGGGTGTGGGGGGGGGGAAACAAAATATTCTTCAAGGAATAATAACCCAAGACTTTGCCTTTCAATGGGAACTTGCAGTCCAAATCATTTGCTTGCTCTGTTACCTGCCCTGGTAAGAGTTGTGTGTGAAAAGGAATTAAAAATCCTTTATTTTTAGAGTTTCATAGAGTGTGAGGTTTTAAGTAAACTCGGCTTTTTCCCCGTGCGTTTTGTTACTCAGTGTCTGATCTTGCTCCCGGACAAAGTGGAATGGACGACATGAAACTACTGGAGCAGAAAGCACAACAGTTAGCGGAAGAGGCTGAGCGGGAAAAACCCAAACCCAAAGACAAAATTCTGTTTGTCAGGTATGCTGTGCCTTGGGCAGAATGTGAGGCGGATCGAGTCACTTTGTAGCTAATGCTGGCATCTTTCAGGTCAGCTGGGCATCCCGGAATCTAGCTTTCTCTTATTTTTTCGCGGATGTGGGTGCTGCCCCTTGAGAAGGTGGTGGTGAGCTGCGGTCCATGAGTTGTAGGTACACCCACAGTGCTGTTAGGGAGGGAGTTCCAGGATTCTGACCCAGCGTCAGTGAAGAAACGGCTGATTTATTTCCAAGTCAGGATGGTGAGTGACTTGCAGGGGAACCTCCCGGTGGTGGTGTTCCCAGGTATCTGCTGCCCTTGTCCTTCTAAATGGTGGGGGTTGTGGGTTTGGAAGGTGCTGTCTAGGGAACCTTGCAGAATTACTGCAGTGCGTCTTGTAGATGGTACACACGGCTGCTGCTGTTTGTCGGTGGTGGAGGGAGTGAATGTTTGTGGGAGAGATGCCGATCCATATTCTTGGGTAGACTGAGCAGTTATGCACACACGCTTTCCTCGGTCTGTACCCTCGTTGACCTAATGCAGTTTGACTCAAGTTGGAACCTTTGTGCTCTCCTCCCACCTTCTTTCCCATTTAGCTCAGTGGGCTAGACAGCTGGTTTGTGATGCAGAACAAGGCCAGCAGCACGGGTTCAATTCCTGTACCAGCTTACCCGAACAGGCGCCGGAATGTGGCGACTAGGGGCTTTTCACAGTAACATCATACTTGTGACCATAAAAGATGAATATTATCTATCCAAACCCCTTTGATTCTTCCTAAACAGTTCATTCCTGCAGCCCAATCTAGATTTGATTCTTCCTAAATCAGCTCAGTCCTTATTTCCAGCTACAGGTGGTAATGGGCAGTTTTATTAGAGTGGAATATAATAATAATCTTTATTAGTGTCACAAGTAGGCTTACATTAACACTGCAATGAAGTTACTGTGAAAAGCCCCTAGTCGCCACACTCCGGCACTTGTTAATAATTCTACACAGCTCTGTGACTGAGTGTAAACCTGTTCATAATGTAAATGGATGGAGTTGAATGGCTGCAGAACACGGTACACTCTTCACAAAGGAAACTTTCCATTTGCAACGTTATCGGGGAACTGCAAACCATAGCCAAATACAGTTTGGCCGCAAGTACCAAACTTACAGAGCCACCGTACTTAATTTCAGCCTTGAATAAATTTAACATATTGCTACTTTGTTCTGTTTTTTGCTGCGGAAAGCCGTACCTGGTTATTTCGCCTCAATGTGTGTGAACTATAAAGGGCTCTGAACTTTCCTCCTGTCTTGACTTGCACACTCTCGATTACAGGAGCGACGCGTCTCGTGACGAGCTCGCCGAACTTACAAAGCAGGCCAACCCGGACGAGATTGATATTGACGATGACGATGACGAGGATGAGGATGAACCAGATGGTATGTGTGTGTGTGTGAGGATCGGTGGAGATTGATCACCAAGGGGGTACAGGTGGAGTGAAGAAGCCCTTCCACTTTCCACTTAAGACCTCTTAACAAGCCCTCAAAACCTTTTTTTCCCGCCCACCCCTTTGCAACTCCCTCACTGTCTTCACGAGCGACCTCGAAATCGATCTGTTGCCTTCCCTCGCCATTGCCCTAGCTGCCCCCTCGGTGCCTCTCTCCCCCTCCTTTGCTCTGAAGCACTTTGTTTCAGTCTATTGAAAGCATTGCCTGAGTTTTCATTCCTGCAGCCCAATCTAGATTTTTTTCCCCTTGCTGCAACAGTGGTAGTGGACTCTAAAGCAGCTGATCTACACAATTCTGTGACTGAATGTAAGAATGTGCAGATACCGCTTAAATAGAAGCTCTCCATACCCGTTCTTCAAAACTAACATATAACTTTTGTGATGTTACACTGAAACATGCGGAGAAGCAAGATTCCGGCTTCGATTGCTCCTCTCTGCTGCATTGGCTGCTTCTCAGTGCGATGATAATGTGACCGTTCCCGTTGGCCTCAGTGCCTCAGGAATGGCATCCATTGATCCCAGTTGGGAACGTATGCGGATAGACTGTAATTGCTGAGCTGTGACGGCCAGTAATGCTTCCCTGCGCATAACACCACACAATGCTTGGGGGGGGCTGCCACTCGGGGAGGCCGGGTCAACGTGCACCTTTTACGTGCACGGTGTATTTCGGAGCTGCGGATAGTGAATGGTGGAGGCTCTGACATTCTTTCCATCGCTCTCACCGCCCGCCATTGGCCTGTGTCAGAATTACTTTCGACCTGTTCGACCCGAGTTACGAACCCGCCTTCTTGGACCGTCAAGTCCTGGGGTGGGACCCCAACACGGAGCTCAAGGCTCAGAGGCGGGGGACGTTAACCCACTGCCCCACAAGGTCATCTAAAAATAGCAAGTAGAACCGTGAATCTTTGTTACTTTTAAGTAAGCCTGTGTGGTAGATTCTATTTTAAATCGGGATTAATATCATAATCAAACCACCCCAGATACTGCTGTAGGTTTATAACTGCGATGTTGGTCTTTCCGTCACTTTGAACATTTCCGAAACAGCCCAGCCGGACCCGAGAATTCCCTGGACTTGCCTAGTGAGTTAGGAGCTTATTGTGTCGGAACCTTGTTGAAAATGATTTAAAATAACGTTCAAATAATTTAAACCTCCCAACCTTTTGGTCAGCTTGCTAACTTCTTTTTTTTTTGCTTATGTATTTTCAGAGGTGCCACTTGAACAGAAGGCGGTTCCCTCGGCAGTGTTTGGAGGTCTGAAGGATGACTGAACAGTAACATCATAGAGAATAATCGCTGCCTATCATCCATCGCCTTTGATAAGGGACGCTGCTGTTCGGAATTCCGATGCCCTGTGCGTGCTGTTTGAAGCACACCTTAGCTGGTAAAAGGCTGGACTGCTAGAAAGATTTATTTCTACCACTGCTGTTTTATATTCCGGACCCCCCCCCCGGGCCTTCTCTTCCGTTAAACTGTATGTATATAAATGTCTGGCTTGAGCCAGTTTCTTTAAGGTTTTAAAGCTCATTCCTGTTACACGAATAAAGGAGAATTCTACTACAAACTCTACAAGCACGCAGTACACCGCAAACCCGCAAGTTCATTTGGTTGGGGGGGGGGTAGTTGCAGTTTCTATACTTTGTGCGGGACACAGTCGGCAGTTCAATCTGATGACCCGCATCTCTGTTAACGTTAAAGAAAGACTTGCGATAATAAAGCACCTTCCACCCGCTCGGTCTGCCCCATGCGCTTTGCAGCCAATGAAACACTTTGAATTGGAACCACTGTCGTAGGAAATGCAGCAGCCAGTTTACTGTTGGTAAGTTTCCACAAACAACAGTATGAGAACGACGGTCTAACCTGTTTTCATAAGTTTCCAAATTTATAATCTGCTGCTTTTGCTGCAATGCTGGTGACATCTGCACACCGACTGTCTAGCCCTGTCCGGCCCAGTGTGTTGGAGGATGTTAAGGGAACTCCAGTGAGCTGAAGCTCAGTGGGCTGTACTCTTAACCCCTTTGAGTCGGAAGGTTTTGGCAGCAAGTACCCCTTAGAGACCCGAGCATAGAATCCAGGTCAAAGCACCCAGTGTAGACTGGGAGAGTACTGGAGCTGTGCCCATTAAAAGCAAGGCCCTGTCTGCCTTCTCGAGTAGGCGTACAGGATTCCATGGTGTAATTCATATAGGAGCGGTAAAGTTCACCCTGCGAGCCTGCTCAGCGGTTGTCCCTCAAAAAACGCCACTAACGCATGATCTAATCCTTATCACGTTGCTCTTTGTGTCTACACATTGGCTGCTACTGTAGAATATTTACACTTCAAAATGTCCTTCATTAGGTGTAAAGGACTTTAGACCAACCTAAAATGGGCCGCACAGTGGTTAGCACTGCTGCCTCACAGCACCAGGGACCCGGGTTCAATTCCAGCCTTGGGCAAGTATGGAGTTTGCACGATCTCCCTGTGTCTGCGTGGGTTTCCTCCCACAGTCCAAAGAATTGCAGGCTAGCTGGATTGACCACGCTAAAAGGGGCTGGTTTAGCACACTGGGCTAAATCGCTGGCTTTTAAAGCAGGCCAGCAGCACGGTTCAATTCCCGTACCAGCCTCCCCGAACAGGCGCCGGAATGTGGCGACTAGGGGCTTTTCACAGTAACTTCATTGAAGTCTACTTGTGACAATAAGTGATTTTCATTTCATTTCATTTCAAATTGCCCCTTAGTATCCAAAGGCATGCATGTTGGGCAGGGCTACAGGCATAGGATGGGGGAGTGAGCCCAGAAAGGGCGCTCTTTCAGAGAGTGGGTGCAGACTCAATGGGCTGAATGGCCTCCTTCTGCACAGTCGGGATTCTAGATTCAATTTGAAGGTTGATATATAAATGCGGGGACTTGTTGAAAATGTAAGTTTCAGGCTGTACTGTTAAAACAAAGTGTAGCAGTGAGATGCTATTGGGGTTGTTCCCTAGTCTAACCATTGGAGACCATGAGGAGAGAAAGCAGCCACGAGCTTCTCTCTGCTATCCCCTTGTCAGTGCATCCATTAGATTTTAAAGTCAGCACATTTAGTAGGCACAGTGAAATCTGAACACTTGCAGGACCTTAGCTGACTTAAGCTCTGCAAATCTCTTGTATTTGGTGCCAAGCCTTTAAGATTGCACTCAGCATTTATAAGTAGAACGAACTGCTCACTATTATCTTCTATTTGTCCAAGGTATATACATCTATTCCGTTCCCCTCATTGTATTTTGAAGAACCGCATACATTAATATTTTATTTCAGCCATTTACCCATGGTCAGTACTTAAAAGGGCTTCACCTAAAACCTTCCTATCTTTGAGTGCATCTCTGATACATGCGCATGAAATCACCTTGATAATGGAAATCTGGTACTCGTCTCCCCCCCCAGAAACCATCGAGGTTAGGTCAATAGAAAAATTCAAAATGGAGATGAGGTTTTTTTTCAGATAAGGGCACTGAGGTGTTGTAGAGCAGAGTTACTGAGCGGTCATGCTTTCAGTGAGGAGTAGAACAGGTTTGGGAGGGCTGAATGTGTGTCTCCTGTTCCTGTGTGTCTGATGAGTGAAGGGCAGGGGTGATTGAATGCATTGTGGATAGCACAATTGCTTCACAGCTCCAGGGTCCCATATTCAATTCCGGCTTGGGTCACTGTCTGTGTGGAGTCTGCACATCCTCCCCGTGTGTGCGTGGGTTTCCTCCGGGTGCTCCGGTTTCCTCCCACAGTCCAAAGATGTGCAGGTCAGGTGGATTGGCCATGATAAATTGCCCTTAGAGTCCAAAATTGCCCTTAGTGTTGGGTGGGGTTACTGGGTTATGGGGATAGGGTGGAGGTGTTGACCTTGGGTAGGGTGCTCTTTCCAAGAGCCGGTGCAGACTCGATCGGCCGAATGGCCTCCTTCTGCACTGTAAATTCTATGATAATCTATGAAATGGGACAATGCCACAAGGCAACAGCAGTAATGAGACAAGTAAAGAAACCAGATGTGTCCAACCAAGGTGTAAATGGCTGTGGTTGAATAGCTGAGGGGGAAGGAAGCATGGAAAATGTATTTTTATTCATTCGCAGGATGTGGGCATTGCTGGCTAGACCATCATTTATTGTCCATCCCTAATTGCCCTTGTGGAGGTGGTGGTGAGCTGCCTTGAGCCGCTACTGGCAACGTGATGTAGGTACACCCACCGTTCTGTTAGGGAGGGAGTTTCCAGGATTTAGACCCAGTGACAGTGAAAGAACGGCCAAAATAGTTCCAAGTCAGGGTGGTGAGTGACTTGAAGGGTAACTTCCAGGTGATGGTGTTCCCATGTATATGTTGCCCGTGTCCTAGATGGTAGCGGTTGTCGGTTTGCTGTCTTAAGGCGGCTTAGTGAGTGCATCTTGTAGACGGTACACACTGCTGCTACTGTGTGTTGGTGGTGGCGGCAGTGAATGTTTGTGGAAGGGGTGCCAATCAAGCAGACTGCGTTTAGCGTGGATGGTGGCAAGCTTCTTGAGTGCTGTTGGAGCTGCACTGATCCAGACAAGTGGAGAGTATTCCATCACACTCCTGACTTGTGCCTTGTAGATGGTGGACAGTCTTTGGGGAGTCAGGAGGTGAGTTACTCACCGCAGGATTCCCAGCCTCTGACCTGCTCGTGCACCCACAATATTTATATGGCTAGTCCAGTTCAGTTTCTGATCAATGGTAACCACCCCCAGAATGTTGAAAATGGGGAGATTCGGTGATGGTATGACGCGGAATGTCGAGGAGAGCGATTAGATTCCCTCTTGTTGGAGATGGTCATTGCTTGGAACTTATGTGGTGTGAATGTAACTTTCCATTTGTCAGCCAAAGCCTGGATATTGCAGCATTTGGACATGGACTGCTTCATTATCTGAGGAGTCTCAAATGATGCTGAACATTGTGGAATCATCAACGAACATCGCCACTTCTGATGGAAAGAAGGTCACTGATGAAGCAGCTGAAGATGTTTGGGCCTAGGACACTACTCTTGAGGAACTGCGGTGATATCCTGAAGCTGAGGTGATTGATGTCCCAACAGCCACAGCCATCTTCCTTTGAGCCAAAGCCTGACTTCATGTATGTGATCACTCTTTACCACGTCAGAATGTCCAACATTCGTTGACCATCCCTAAATGCCACTTTGAATACAAATAAAAGGCTTACTGGGTCATTTCTGAGTGGGGCGGGAGCCACAAAGAGGTAAGAATGGTAGATTTCCTTCCCTAAAGGGCATTTGATGACAACCCAGTGGTTTCACGGTCACTATTACAGATCCCAACTATTTTTATTGTGTTAAATTTGCATCATTATGAAGTCTGAATCATGGAATTGTTACGATGCAGAAGGAGGCCCATTGTCTTCGCTGGCTCTCCCAACGAGCCTCATGACTTAGCGCCAGTCCCCTTCCTTTGCCCTACACCCCTGCGCATTGTTGCTATTCAAATAATCATCTAATGCCTCGATTGAACCTGCCTCCACCACACTGCCATGCAGCGCATTCCAGACCCCAACCGCTCGTTGTGTGAAAAAGCTCTTTTTCGCATCACATTTGCTTCTCAGCCTTCTCTCCAAGGAGAACAGTCCCAACCTATTCAATCTTCAAAACTGAAGTTTCTCATCCCTGGAACCATTTTCGTCAACCTCTTCTGCACTCTCCAACGCGTTCACATCCTCCATATAGTGTGGCGCCCAGAACTGTACACAATACTCTAGCTGAGATCTAACTCGTGTCTTGTATAAGTTCAGCATAACCTCCTTACTCTCTGCCCCTGTTAATAAGATCCAGAATACTATATGCTTTATTAACTTCTCTCTACCTGTCCTGCCACCTTCAAGGATATGTACAATGTATACCCAGGTCCCTCTGTCTTGCTCTCACTTAAGAATTTTACCCCTTATTTTATATTGTCTCTCCATGTTCTTCCTCCTAGAATGCATCACCTCACACTTCTCCACATTGAACTTCATCTGCCATTTATCTGCCCACTGCACCAACTTGTCCCAGTCCTTTTGAAGTTCTGCACTGTTTACAATGCTGCCAAGTTTCATATCATTCGCAAACTTTGAAATTGTCCCCTGTACACCAAGATCTAGGTCATTAATATATATCAGGAAAAGCAAGGGTCCCAATACCGACCCCTGAAAAATACCCATTGACCAGCATTACTCTGTTACAGTGTTACCGTGGGCACCACAGCACAAGTGATTAGCACTGTGGCTTCACAGCGCCAGGGTCCCAGATTCGATTCCCTGCTGGGTCACTGCCTGTGCAGAGTCTGCACGTTCTCCCCGTGTCTGCGTGGGTTTCCTCCGGGTGCTCCGGTTTTCTCCCACAGTCCAAAGACGTGCAGGTTAGGTGGATTGGCCATGATAAATTGCCCTCAGTGACCAAAAAAGGTTAGGCGGGGTTATTGGGTTACAGGGGATAGGGTGGAAGTGAGGGTTTAAGTGGGTTGGTGCAGACACGATGGGCCGAATGGCCTCATTCTGCATTGTATGTTTCTTCAGTCAATTTTGTATCCATGTTGTTACTGACTCTTATTCCATGAGCTATAAACATGTCTTTGTGTCTCACTGTATCGGATGCCTTTTGAATGTCCATATACATCACTAACAGCATTACCCTCATCGACCCTATCTATTACCTTTTCAAAAAAGTCCCAAGTTAAACATGATTTCCCCTTTAGGAATCCATGCTGGTTCTTCGTAATCAACGTACCTTTTTCCATGTGACTAGTAAATTTATCTCGAATACCTTTTTCTAGAAGCTTCTGATGTTAAAACTGACTGGTCTGTAATTGCTGGGCTTTTCCTTACAGTTTTTATTGAACAAGGGTGTAATGTTTTCAATTCTGCAGTCCTCTAGCACCTCCACCGAGCCTAGAGTAGGCTGAAAGATTATGGCCAGCCCCCCCTGCAATTTCCATTCTCACTTCCCTCAATAGCCTTGGATGTATCTCACCCGTTCCCAATGCCTTGTCAACTTTAAGTACCGACAGCCTATCCAACACTTCTTCCTCATTAATTTGGAACTCGTCTAGTGAACTCTTTCCTCCTCTGTCACCGTGTCTACCTCCTGTGTAAAGGCGCATGCTACATATTAATACCTGAGCCACGTCCCCTGCCTCCATGTGTAAATTTCCTTTTTGGTCCCTAATCAGTCCTCCTTTTCCCGCCCTTTTACCATTTATATGTCCATGGAAGACTTTGGGATTTACCTTTAGAGAAGCAAAGAGGGAGTATGGGAAAAAACTGGCAGCCAACATAATGAGCTTTTACATCTCCCCTCTGAACCTTCTGTATTCCCCTGGCTTCTTAATTGTATTTTCTTGCTGACACCTGTCATAAACACATTTTTTCTTCTTTATCTTAATTCCTATCTCCTCTTTCAGCCAGGGAGTTTGCTTACTTTCCCCTTTAAGGGAACATAACTGTGCCTTGCCTATTTTTGTTACACCTTCCCCCACCAATCTTTCATCCCAGTCTTTCCAGCCCAGCTCCGTTCTTGCCCTGTTGAAGTTGGCTCCCCCCTAAGTTAATTAGTTTCACTCTGGAATGCCCAATGTCCCTTTTCTACCATCATCCTAAGCACTGCAATACAATGATCACTGTTTCCTAAATGTTTCCCTCTAATTCTTGCTCTGTTTGGCCCACATTATTTCCAGGAACCAGGTCCAACAGTGGCCGTCTTTCTTGTTGGACTGGACACAATGGAAACATTCAAGAAAATTATCCTGAACACAACTTGGGGACATTTACCCCCCTCTGCCCTTATGCACTACCACTGTCCCAGTCTACATTTGGGTAATTAAAGTCCCTCGTTATAACTATTCGATAATGTTTTCATCTCTCTGTAATTTCCCTGCAGATTTGTTCCCCGACATAGAATTATAGAATTCTTTCAGTGCAGAAGGAGGCCATTCTGCCCATCGAGTCTGCACTGACCCGCTGAAAGAGCAGCCTTCCTCGGCCCAGCCGTGGCCTTAACCCTGTAACCCCACCTCAGCTCCACATCTTTGAACATTGAGGCAATTTTATCATGGCCGATCCACCTAACCTTTTTCTCCAGCACGACAGTGCTGTTAACCAATACCACCGCCCCTCCTCCTCCCTTTCCGAACACCTTATACCCAGGAATATTTAACACCCAGTCCTGCCCTTCACTGAACCATGTCTCTGTTATCACCATAACATCAATATTTCCACAACACAATCTGTGCCTCTAACTCCTCAATCTTATTTACTGTACTCCAGGCATTCACATCCACGCACAGCATGCCTGATTTAGACAACTTTAATTTCCCGCTTACGCCAACTCCATCTATCCAACTCCCTCAACGTTACTTAACTTTCTTTCCCTTAAATAATGTTATTTTATTATAATGGCCGATTTTCCCTTACTCCTGGTGTTTTTCTCTTAATTCCAAGTATAGCTACTTCTTTAAAAAATGTGTTTCTAATTTATTGCAATTTAAAGACAATTTTTTTTATAGACCAATAAACTTACGGTTTTCCTGTGATGTCATTATTTGAATACTGAATTATTTAAATGAGCTATTTTGGAAAGCTTTCTTCGCTCAAACTGGCAGCGATGCAGAAATCTAATTCAGCAATTTCATTTCACGCAAAGAAATCGTTCCCACCTACACACAAGATTTTGTGCTGGTCAAAGTAAAGGGATGTTAAGTGTTGAAAGAATCCCATGTCCTAAAGGGTGCAGCCAGAATTAAGCAGATTTAGCAGGAGTTCAAAGGACTTCGAGGTTTGCCCCAACTGATTGGGACATTTTGCCATTTTCTGCACCAGTCCAGTCAAGTTTGAACAAGGTGTCCAAATGATTAAAGTTGGTGTGAAAAGCTCTCACGGCCTTAGGAATGTTAAAGAGATCATCTTTTTTCTATGGCATATGGGCATTGCTGGCTGAGCCAGAATTTACTGCCCATCCCCTAGTTGCTCCTGTCATGACCCCCCCTGGGCTGGTACCCAATTCCAGCCCCACTTGACCCAGAGACACAATCCAAATGAAATTAGATTTTATTTTAAAATACCTGCGGACCTTGGTTAAGCCCAATAAACTAGTCACTAAATTTGAACGTTTCTAATACAATGATTTAATTTATTATTGACCAGTAGCATAATTAATCTGATGAAAAATGTAACTGATAATAATCCTTCCCCCCCCCCCCAAACCCCCTACACTCACACACACACTCACACCGGAAATGGTGGTGGAGATAGAAGAAAATAAAGATAAAATAAAAGACCTCCGATGCACTAATATCTGACTATTGTCAACCAGAACACTGTCCCTGGACAATCCACAGGTTGCCAGCCAGAACACTATACCTGGACAATCCACAGGTTGCTAGGCAGAACACTATACCCGGACAATCCACAGGTTTCTAGGCAGAACACTATCCCTGGACAAGCCACAGATTGGCAGGCAGAACACTATCCCTGGACAATCCACAAGTTGTAGTCAGCAAGCCAGTTGAACCAACTTTCTCCAAAGCTGGTTCTTCAGATTAACCTGGCGCCAAAGAGTCTATTTTCCCCTCTCCAAAAGATCTAGAATTGCGCATCAATCTACAACATAGGGAGGGAAAATGAACTTGAGAAAGATGTGTTAGAGTTCAGTTGCAGTTCTATAATGCTCTGTTCAGCCCCTACTCAACGTTCTATGTGTAATTCTGAGTGTTGAACCTTAGGAAGGACATTCGAGGAGGTGCAGTGCAGATTCATCAAAATGATACTGGGGTAAAAGGGTTAATGTATGAGGACCGAGATGAGGCTTTTTTTGCTCTGGAGTACAGACAATTAAGGGGTGATCTAATTGAGCTGAATAAAGGGACATTAGAGCCAGGGCGTTAGGGGCTATGCCAGGCAACACAAAGGGTTGTGAGATTCTGGCACTCTCTTCCCCCCCCCCCCCACCCCCCGTCTAAATTGCCCCTTGGGTGTTCAGAAATGTTTTGTTTGTTTATTGTCACGTGTACCAAGATACAGTGAAAAGTATTTTTCTGCAAGCAGCTCAACAGATTATTTCGTACATGGGAAGAAAAGAAAATACATAATAGGGCAACACAAGGCGTGCAATGTAACTACATAACACTGGCATCGGGTGGGTGTAGTGTTAATCAAGTCAGTCCATAAGAGGGTCGTTTAGGAGTCTGGTAAGTGTGGGGAAGCTGTTTTTGAGTCTGTTAGTGCGTGTTCTCAGACTTCTGTATCTCCTGCCCGATGGAAGAAGTTGGAAAAGGGAATAACCCGAGTGGGAGGGGCCTTTGATTATGCTGCCCGCTTTCCCCAGGCAGCGGGAGGTGTAGATATTAATTGGATGGGAGGCAGGTTCGTGTGATGTGCAGGTTAGGTTAGATGTTCACGACTCTGATATTCGGGTTAGGGTGGGGGAGTGGACCAGGTTTGGGTGATTCTTTCAGAGGTTCGGTGCAGACTCAATGGGCCGAATGGTCTCCTTATGCACGGTAGGGTTTCTAGTGTCTATGGATTACAGACAGATTGACAGGAGATAGTTGGCAGTGATAATGCCACTGGAATAGAGGGCCAAGCTAATACTTTGAGAGAAATAGGTTCATTTCTCCAGCTGCCACAGTAAGATTGTTCCCAGGTTATTAATCCTGTAGGATAAACATTCTACCACATGCCTCCTTTAAAAAAAATTAAATCTCACCTTAGCTGACGGAATTCAAATTAATTTAATAAAATCTGAATGAAAAGCAATCTCGGGAATAGTGATGCAATAACCAACAGAGCTGCGGGCAAAGAGCTGGAAGGTGGTATTAGATTAGATTGTTCTTTTGGGGGCTGGCACGATCATGATGGGCCGAATGGCCTCTTCAGTACTGAAAATTCTGCCAACATGTCCATACATTATCCAGAATCCCACCATGGATGTTGCACATGAGACCATCCTCCACTGTGCGAATGGGTCAAGTACCGTTGCGATTTGCAGAGGTCGATTTAGAAGGATCAGAATTCAGGCAAAGAAAACTACTCGTAAATTGGTAAACTGTTTTTATTAAACTTTTTCACGTTTCGCCTCCTTACATTACAGATTCCCAGTCCCACATTTGTAGACACATACATCAGAGTCCATTTTGAACCCAGAGGTCGAACCTCAAGTAAGTCACCCTGTACAATGTTACATATTGGGTTAAAAATAAAGAATCAAGAGTTTTAGTCCAGCCCTATTTATGGTCAATTTACTGCTCACCCCTCCGACCCCACAGTTCCCAAAAGGGCTCGTCAACATTGCCACGGTGAGTGGTGTACCCCAATTGGGCAATGCGGAGGCAAAGTTCCTCCCGTTATTTATTTCCCGTAGAGTCTGTAGATATTCCGCCGTTCAGTGTTTGTAAAGCTTCCAATGAAATTGAAGTGAGCCAGCCCAGCAGGAGTGATTCCTGTGTGAATCCACTTCATCATCTGTGAAAGTGACACCCTCATGGGGCCCATCAAAATCAACTCTGGGAAAAGTCTGGTATCGAGCAACATGGTGGGTGGGCACAAATCAGGTGAACATCCAAGTGTCGACATTTCTATTCCTGTCCTGATAATTGGACAACGAAGCCCCCACACACATGGGGAGATAGCAATGGCCGTGGGCAAAAGCCAAATGGGAAGTGCGGATACATCCGCCAATATCTAGTGCTGTCCAAAACGTCTAGTGACATCAAAATGTTCAGCTGCTTTTTGCATTTTTGAGTCAAGTGGTCAACTCCACGCAGCACCCAGTTAACAGCAACGCAATTATTCTCCTCAGTCGGCGTCTCCAATATTTAGGTAGCGGGGTACTTCCACTTCATGGTGTGACTCGTCAAGCCAATGACCCCCCCCCCCAATGCCCCCACCCTCCTGCACCAACTGCCTTGCCCAAGTGGAGATCGCCTCCTCGTTGGCAAGACAATATCAACAGCTCAATCAGTCCGTGATCTATTAACCTGCTCCTCCCGAGCAGAATGTCAGCTTAGGCAAAATGAAACTGGTCCTACTTGATCCAACATGGCAAGCAGAACCAAAATCCAATGATCTGGGTTGGAGATGTAAAACTTTCTAACTGAACAACCCGAGCAAAAACAAAAGGACTAATTCTCAACGTGCTGTTCATATTGTGATACCCACATAGCTCAGTTCACCTTTTACAGTCTTGTGCCAAACAGAAATTTTAACATTAAGAAAAATGTGCATAATTACTTTGGGGACTCTTCATTATCCAAACTATATATACATAGATGTACACACATGCATAAACAGCAATCGCTCACACTCTCCCAACACATTCCAGTTTCTTCCACCAGAGATTGGCATCCAGTTCACGAGATTGTTTAATGAGTCAACATTGCTCCTTTTTTAAAAAAAGGTAAGGAAGCTAGGAATGTTCCAATTGGCAGAGAGGATTGAAAGTAAAGTGGCTGACGGGGTCAGGGGGCAGGTTCCGGAGTCTTTATCCACACCGCAGATGTGTCATGCTTGACTACAGAGACTGCAGGTGGAGTGGGGCACCTCGCCTGCTAGGAGGCTGCGAGTTCAAATTCTCAATCCGAACTCCGCTTTCTCTGGCACGAGAATCTGTGGCCTTGACCACTCGGGCAAGGTTTCAGCAGAATGCTACACAGTAGCAAGAGCACCTAATTTAATTTGGTGCGGGAAGAGGGGAGGGGTGAAAGAGATGAGTGGTGTACAGAAATCCCACGCAAGCTCACACCTCTAACCATAACAATTCGAGCAGTTTGCGAGGGTGGCCTCAATGGCCAAGGGCTGTCTCCCAGTTCCACAGCTGGGCCAGGAAGATCAGGAATGAATCTGGAGTGGGCAGGGGGGTAAAGTAACAGAATTCAGAGATGAGATTAAGGTATAAATTGTAGACCTGTCAAATGCTGCATTCAGCCAGGTTCAAATTCAGGTCTGGGCCTACATGCGAGAGTTTATCAGATTGTTAAGCAGATTGAGATGCACTGGACATGGGCTCCACAATCTTCCTAATTTCAGACTGGCTGTCATTCAATGTGAATCTGAGTTTCGTACAGAGCACACAAACATATCTGAGTTTCCTAAATGGTGCAGTAACTCCAATGTTCTTCTGAGGCGCAAGCCTGCAAATTGCAAACCTAACAGATGGACGAGAATCATTGGGGGGGAAATAAAATAATAAAAGATCGCGAAATACATTTCTGTCTGCCATAGATCCCCACCTTTTTTCCCCCCAACAGCAAGAAGCTGAGCGACTGAATGGGTCGGCATCGAGAAGTCATGGAGTCATGAATGAGTCAGGAGGAGTCAGGAGAGGGAATTCACCAAACCGGGGGCCCCCAAACCGCCTCGGATTGACATCATTCAGCTTCCCACTCGGCGCCGACCCGAGACGAGAGCGGAAGATACCTGTCCAGGTGCAAATCTAGACAGGCACAAACCTTCCCCAACAGTTGGAGGGCCAAGGGTTCACCCGGTTCTAAAATGAGACTCAACTCAGGCAAATTAAAACTGGACCAAAACGCAAGGTAGCGGAGGGGCGGTGTGTAACGAGCACAGCTATAACCGGATCTGCAACCCAATCCCACTGCAGCATTCTCTTTACCATGGAGATAGTTTTGGTGCGAGAGCACACAGCTTATTAAACTATTGATTCAAGATGCATATCCCATCCTTTCAACGGGAGCAGGCAGGTAGGAATGGATTCGTTGATCTAAATAGTTAATAAAATTTCAACTCAGATAGCACTCAAACACCAAATATCTAGTCATTTGCGAAAGTAATTTCCAATTCCGACAATCATTCTTTCCAATAAGCGACAGAGTACCATAAATATTTCATCTATACAAACAGCTAGGTCATTTAAATAGCTCCAATATATACAGACACACATTTTCGATCAGTATCAACCTTCAGGAATTTTGCCTCAACAAAAAATTTATACATCTAGTTTATTTTTTATTTTTTAAAAAAAAGTTCTGACCCTTAAAGTCTTTGCCAAGTGCATTTTATCTTTAGTGCTTTGAATTTCAGATAACCGGTCTCTTTCTTCCCCCCCCCCCACCCAAAGCTTCTAATCCATCGGCGCAACACCACAGGCCTCGGCCAGGTGATGCACTTGCTTGCATGGTATCGGGCAAAGGATGGCAGCATGCAGAAATGGCGAGGGAACTCTGGCGGTGGCTCAACCATCATGAGGAACGGTAGAAGAGAAAGAGAGAGAGAAAGGGGAAGAAAAACAAAAACAAATGGCAGGTTTGCAAACCAGGGCCCAAAGCTCTGGACTCGTTTGTCTGTACAGGGCAGGGGTGAAGGGCAGTGGAGCAGAGCCCATCATTTAGACGGTCCTGGTTTCTTGGGGGTACCCGGTCTCTTTGTCTGCCACAAGTGGCCTTGGATGGTGACTGCGTCGACACTGGCGGACAGGGTCTTGCTGGGGATCTGGGTGAACTGCTTGCGGTCAGAGTTGTACTTGTAGATGGTCTCGATCATGTTCTTGGTGATGACCCTGGGCCCAACCCCGGCCACACGATGCATATCCTCGGAGTCTGGGGAAAAGGCGTACACGGCCCGGAATTGGCAGCTGTTGTCACGAAACAGGATCAGGTAGTGATTCGATTTGCTCTTCTCGACTTCCTGTGAACAGACAGTGACAATAGTAATCGAGGGCAACTCCTTTTGAAACACCCATCAAATTGGGGCACATTCAGTTATATAAAATAATCGGAATACGGAGTATGGGAACTTGGGGAGGCCTCAAGCCGGTTTGCAATTTAAGGAGGTCAAGGTTCGTCCATGACCCATATCCCTCAACACCTTTAGCTAAAAACCTATCAAAGCAGCTTCTCTCTCCATCTACTCTCTCTGCTCTCATTAAAATCTTGAACATTTGGATCAAATTGCCCCCTAACGTGTAAATTTTAATTTAATCTCTTCTCTTAATTTTGACCTTGGAGACCTAATAGGATTCTGATAAATCTACGCTGCACTCTCCCTTCAAGGGCAATGTATCCTTTCTAAAGGTTAAAGTGGCCTCATGTTCAACCAGAGATAGAGAGTGAGAGCGAATCACTTAGACAGTCCTGATTTTTTAGGGAGTACGTGGGCCATAAGCAGCCTTGGATGGTGACAGAATTAGCTGATTAAAATTCGCAGATTCGAATTCCTGTTAGTTTGGATACCCAGAGGTAAAACGATGGATAATTATTGTTCGGAGGAAAGCTCGTTTTAAAAGTCTCCCACCTTGTGACAGACCGAGTTAGCTTAAAAAGAAAATGCTGCATTTCAACAGCTGAAAACACGGTAGCCAAAAAAATCGTGGGGCAAAGGAGTTTGGGGATGTACAAGATGCCTGAATTGGAGGGACACACATTTCTGGGAGGACTGGAGGAGATTACAGAGATAGAGAGGGGCAAAGCTATGCAGTAAGGTTGTGTAGTGATATCATGGTTGTGTTGCAATTTACCGACTGACCATTAGGGGTCTCACTAGTATATAAGTAAATATTAGAGTCAGCTGACCTCAGACTGGCTGGAGGAAGCTGAAGAGAGGTTGCTTGTGCAAGATTATACTGTGATGTGGAGATGCCGGTGTTGGACTGGGGTGAGCACAGTAAGAAGTCTTACAACACCAGGTTAAAGTCCAACAGGTTTGTTTCGATATCACTAGCTTTCGGAGCGCTGCTCACAGCACCTTCCCTCCCTGGTCTGAGGAGGGGATCTCAAGAGTATTCCCAGCTATCCATTCCTTACCTTGGCTACCTACCTTCCTTTCACTCTCCCACATCCTGTCCTTTTCAAAATGATGGGGGTGACCGAAACAAGGTTTAAATTTAAGGATCAGCTCATAATGATAAGCCATTATTGCTGCTTGTCTAGTGGTCTTCACCCTTTGGTCTTCAACATGGATGGTGCAGGCGGGAGGGATTCAGATTTCTGGATAACTGGGGCTCTTTCTGGGGAAGGTGGGACCTCTACAGACAGGATGGTCTACATCTGAACCTGAGGGGCACAAATATCCTGGGGGGGAGATTTGTTGGTGCTCTTTGGGGGGGTTTAAACTAATGCAGCAGGGGCATGGGAACCTGGATTGTAGTTTTAGGGTAAGGGAGAATGAGAGTATAGAGGTCAGGAGCACAGATTTGACGTCGCAGGAGGGGGCCAGTGTTCAGGTAGGTGGTTTGAAGTGTGTCTACTTCAATGCCAGGAGTATACAAAATAAGGAAGGGGAACTGGCAGCATGGGTTGGTACCTGGGACTTCGATGTTGTGGCCATTTCGGAGACATGGATAGAGCAGGGACAGGAATGGATGTTGCAGGTTCCGAGGTTTAGGTGTGTTAGTAAGCTCAGAGATGGAGGCAAAAGAGGGGGAGGTGTGGCGCTGCTAGTCAAGAGCAGTATTACGGTGGTGGAGAGGATGCTAGATGGGGACTCATCTTCCGAGGTAGTATGGGCTGAGGTTAGAAACAGGAAAGGAGAGGTCATCCTGTTGGGAGTTTTCTATAGGCCTCCAAATAGTTCTAGGGATATAGAGGAAAGGATGGCGAGGATGATCCTGGATAAGAGCGAAAGTAACAGGGTAGTTATTATGGGAGACTTTAACTTTCCAAATATTGACTGGAAAAGATATAGTTCGAGTACATTAGATGGGTCGTTTTTTGTACAGTGTGTGCAGGAGGGTTTCCTGACACAATATGTTGACAGGCCAACAAGAAGAGAGGCCACGTTGGATTTAGTTTTGGGTAATGAACCAGGCTAGGTGTTGGATTTGGAGGTAGGAGAGCACTTTGGGGACAGTGACCACAATTCGGTGACGTTTACGTTAATGATGGAAAGGGATAAGTATACACCTCAGGGCAAGAGTTAAAGCTGGGGGAAGGGCAATTATGATGCCATTAGACGTGACTTGGGGGAGGGAATAAGGTGGAGAAGTAGGCTGCAAGTGTTGGACACACTGGATAAGTGGAGCTTGTTCAAGGATCAGCTACTGCGTGTTCTTGCTAAGTATGTACCGGTCAGGCAGGGAGGAAGGCGTAGAGCGAGGGAACCAATGTTTACCAAAGAAGTGGAATCTCTTGTTAAGAGGAAGAAGGAGGCCTATGTGAAGATGAGGTGTGAAGTTTCAGTTGGGGCGATGGATAATTACAAGGTAGCGAGGAAGGATCTAAAGAGAGAGCTAAGACGAGCAAGGAGGGGACATGAGAAGTATTTGGCAGGTAGGATCAAGGAAAACCCAAAAGCTTTCTATAGGTATGTCAGGAACAAGCGAATGACTAGGGAAAGAGTAGGACCAGTCAAGGACAGGGATGGGAAGTTGTGTGTGGAGTCTGAAGAGATAGGCGAGATACTAAATGAATATTTTTCGTCAGTATTCACTCAGGAAAAAGATAATGTTGTGGAGGAGAATGCTGAGACCCAGGCTATTAGAATAGATGGCATTGAGGTACGTAGGGAAGAGGTGTTGGCAATTCTGGACAGGCTGAAAATAGATAAGTCCCTGGGGCCTAATGGGATTTATCGTAGGATTCTCTGGGAGGCCAGGGAAGAGATTGCTGGACCTTTGGCTTTGATTTTTATGTCATCATTGGCTACAGGAATAGTGCCAGAGGACTGGAGGATAGCAAATGTGGTCCCTTTGTTCAAAAAAGGGGAGCAGAGACAACCCCGGCAACTATAGACCGGTGAGCTTCACGTCTGTAGTGGGTAAAGTCTTGGAGGGGATTATAAGAGACAAGATTTATAATCATCTAGATAGGAATAATATGATCAGGGATAGTCAGCATGGCTTTGTGAAGGGTAGGTCATGCCTCACAAACCTTATCGAGTTCTTTGAGAAGGTGACTGAACAGGTAGACGAGGGTAGAGCAGTTGATGTGTATATGGATTTCAGCAAAGCGTTTGATAAGGTTCCCCACGGTAGGCTATTGCAGAAAATACGGAGGCTGGGGATTGAGGGTGATTTAGAGATGTGGATCAGAAATTGGCTAGCTGAAAGAAGACAGAGGGTGGTGGTTGATGGGAAATGTTCAGAATGGAGTTCTGTCACAAGTGGAGTACCACAAGCATCTGTTCTGGGGCCGTTGCTCTTTGTCATTTTTATCAATGACCTAGAGGAAGGCGCAGAAGGGTGGGTGAGTAAATTTGCAGACGACACTAAAGTCGGTGGTGTTGTCGATAGTGTGGAAGGATGAAGCAGGTTACAGAGGGATATAGATAAGCTGCAGAGCTGGGCTGAGAGGTGGCAAATGGAGTTTAATGTAGAGAAGTGTGAGGTGATTCACTTTGGAAGGAATAACAGGAATGCGGAATATTTGGCTAATGGAAAAGTTCTTGGAAGTGTGGATGAGCAGAGGGATCTAGGTGTCCATGTACATAGATCCCTGAAAGTTGCCACCCAGGTTGATAGGGTTGTGAAGAAGGCCTATGGAGTGTTGGCCTTTATTGGTAGAGGGGTTGAGTTCCGGAGTCAGGAGGTCATGTTGCAGCTGTACAGAACTCTGGTACGGCTGCATTTGGAGTATTGCGTACAGTTCTGGTCACCGCATTATAGGAAGGACGTGGAGGCTTTGGAGCGGGTGCAGAGATTTACCAGGATGTTGCCTGGTATGGAGGGAAAATCTTATGAGGAAAGGCTGATGGACTTGAGGTTGTTTTTGTTGGAGAGAAGAAGGTTAAGAGGAGACTTAATAGAGGCATACAAGATGCTCAGGGGGTTAGATAGGGTGGACAGTGAGAGCCTTCTCCCACGGATGGAAATGGCTGGCACGAGGGGACATAGCTTTAAACTGAGGGGTAATAGATATAGGACAGAGGTCAGAGGTAGGTTCTTTACGCAAAGAGTAGTGAGGCCGTGGAATGCCCTACCTGCAACAGTAGTGAACTCGCCAACATTGAGGGCATTTAAAAGTTTATTGGATAAACATATGGATGATAATGGCATAGTGTAGGTTAGATGGCTTTTGTTTCGGTGCAACATCGTGGGCCGAAGGGCCTGTACTGCGCTGTATCGTTCTATGTTCTATGTTCTATGGGTTCTTATGAACTCTTTATGGCAGAAGGCGGTGGAGGCCAAATCACTGAGTGTTTTTAAGACAGAGATAAGATAGGATCTTTATTAATAAGGGGGATCAGGGGTTATGGGGAGAAGGCAGGAGAATGAGGATTAGAAACATATCAGCCATGATTGAATGACGGAGCAGACTCGATGGGCCGAATGGCCTAATTCTGCTCCTATGTCTTATGGTGTGTCCGTGCTCATTTTGGGCCTTTACGCATGGACCAGCAGGATCCCCACAGAGGACAGCTATTCAAACATTATGTAAATGTGTTTCGAATCCCCGTACATTTTCCCTGACATGACTTCAAGTCATTTGCGTTTTGTAGTTTTAGTCGATGGTTCAAATCGAGATGAAGGGAAACAGGTATACAAAGCTTGGTCAGACCCGAATGCAAAGCAGTGCTTTGCATGGAGATTACACATCGACCAATTGTCTACTTTATGTTGAGGATTATCGGTGAAAAATTCCCCATGCCAGTGCAGCCGTGTATGCCTGCATTCTCCATACGCCTGGCTCAGCCACCGCTTCTGACGTGAAAAATCAGAGAGGCGGGTTAAATCGCAGAATCTTGCACCCGCCCAGTTTACACTCCAGAAAGTTTTATGCTATCCTCTCTCAAACACAGGACTCGGGAATCAAACACAAGTTCGTCCAGCCCAATCACCCTCACTGCCAGAACAAAGGCAGCTGAATGTGCCTCGAGTGAGCAAAGCTCTTACAGCTCCTCTGCCTTTACTGATAGTTCATAGAAAGTGGAGTGGAGGCAGATCGTAATTGTATTAAATGGCAGAGAAAGCGCCAGCCCCCCCCCCCCCCCCCTCCCCGTGTGCACAAAGAGGAGGCTGTCTTATCCGTTGTGCTTTCACTGGCTCTTTCAACGAAGAGCCACCCAATTAACCCCACTCTGTCTGAAAATTTATCTTCCAAGTATATCATTCTAATTCCTTTAGTTATTGTTGAACCCGCTTCCGTCACTCTGTAAAGGCAGCTCTTTCCAAACCGTCATAACTAACTGCATAAACCACCCCCCCCCCCACACACAAAATCCTCATCTTTTGCATTGATCCCCCCACAAAATCCTCATCTTTTGCATTGATCCCCCCACAAAATCCTCATCTTTTGCCTTGATCGGTGTGTCTGCACTGTGCCTGGAGGTGTGAACGGAAACCAGACCAGCCTTACCTCCAATATCTTATTCTTCTGTGGCTCATTCACCCTTCCTGCCAGGCAGCAGCGAGTGATTGCGTTCTGTATAATATATTTATTCGACTTGGCGCTGGGTTCCTTGTACAGTTTGGGACCTGCGGAGGGAAAGATCATTTATTGCTTTGTCAAATTCGGTACAAGTCGAGCTGAGGTGGGGAAGGGCAGAGGTTCGATGGATGGCCTACGCCAACTCCTAGATGGAAAGGGCGCAAGCGGCCTTTTGCTAGATCTCCAAATTATCTCCTGACCCTATAACAGCAATGGTGGGACAAAGTTAGCCTCAAGTGTCGCAGAGCTAGGAAATGTGGGCCTGATCACCGAGAGAATAATCAGTCAGGTCTATTAGTGACATGACCATCCGTGCCATGGGGTTACCCACAGACAATGAAGGAGCGTTCATGGTATGGTGCGACACACGAGAAAGCCATTCAGCCCATATTGCCTGTACTAGAAAAAACTCTCTCCCCGACGACTCTAGCCCAACTCCTCATTTTGTAAGCCTAATCTTCATTGCTCTATGGGGAACAATCTCTTCTCTCACCGACATGACTCCTTGCTACTCCAAGACTGCTGGCACCCAAGGGGCTAAACACCAAAACTCCCTCGAGCTGGAGTCTCGAGCTGGAGGTCCTAATGCCCTATCTAAGGATTGGGATAATTTGTGTCATGCACGATCAACATCACAGGATCACACAGTGCAGAAGAGGTCCTTCGGCCCAATCGAGTCTGCACCAATGCATGAAAAACATCTGACCCATTCCCATGATCCTTCCCTTCCTGCACCCTCACTGAAGCTGTGTCGGGCCCATGGACTCTGGTGCCCCGCGGTTGGAGAGCCAGCGGACCTCCTTGCAACAGGGCGCCGTACCCACTCACCCGTGTACTCCGGGATCGACGCTGGCGACGAGGCAGTTGAAGCATTCTCCCAGTCCTTCTCGCCATTCTGGTTACCCACCAGTCGGTTCGGAGACGGGAGCCCCGAAGGAGAACCTGCCCTGTGTGGGGAGTAGGAATAGATTCAAAACGTTAGAAGGTGACAAGAAGATCAACGCGTTGACGGTTCTGCCGCCAATATTTCCGGAGTTGCCGGAATCTCTGGTGGCCTCAACTGTCACGGGGAAAATTGGTTTTGCTCCAGACAAACAAAATCGATTGCCGTCATATACTTAGGAAAGTGGAACTTGCTACCACAGGGAAGAGTTGTAGCAAACAGCAGCATTACATTTGCAAGAAGGCTGGATAAAGAACAGGCAGATAGCCTAATTGAGGGAGGAGACTCCATAAACAATGGACTTGGTGGGCAAAATGGACTTTCTTGTGCTCTACTTCCTGTGTACTCCTTTGTAGAAAGAAAAGGTCGATTACTATCGTCTTGTTTGGGGAACCTCGCTACACTCTCATTGGTTGGTTCACCGTTTGCTCCAAGGCCACAGGTTCAGAACCCGAAATTTCGATAGCCCCCGATTGGAGAGAGCACAAACCCACACCCTCCATCTCCAAGCCATCTTCCAGAAGGCTCCGCGAATGTGCCACCAGCAATTCGTAAATCTCGGTCCTGCTTCCCGTGGAAGGGGTTTTGCATTTATATAGTGCCCGCCAAAGCCTCCAGGACACCCCAAAGCACTTTACGGCCAATGAAGGGCTGCCGTTGCTCTTGCAATGCAGGAAATACGGCAGCCGATTAATGCAGAGCAAGATCCCATAAACAGCAACGCGGTGATGCTCAGCGACATTTATTGACAGATAAATAATGTCTCCTTCAAAATGGCAGCACTCCCTCAGTGCCACATTGGAGTGTCAGTCTAGATAGTGCACTTAGAAACATACATAGAAAATACGAGCAGGAGGAGGCCATTCATTATGTTCATTGCATATCATCCACATTCAATACCCTGATCCCACCTTCTGCTCTATATCCCTTGATCCCTTTAGTCCCAAGAGCTGTATCAAATTTCTTCTTGAAATTAAACGTTTGGCCTCAACTACTTTCTGTAGTTGTGAATTCCACAGATTCGCCACTCTCTGGGTGAAGATATTTCTCCTCAACTCAGACCTAAAAGGTTTACCCCTTATCCTCAAACTATGACCCCTAGTTCTGGACTCCTACACCATCGGGAACATTCTTTCGGAATCCATCCCGTCTAATCCTGTTAGAATTTTATAAGTTTCTGAGATCCACTCTCATTCTTCTAAACTCCAATGAATACAATCCTAACCAACTCAAGTCTCTCATCATATGACAGTCCCGCCATCCCAGGAATAAGCCTGGTAAACGATAACTGCACTCCCTCCATAGTAAGTACGTCCTTCCTCAGATAAGGACACCAAAACTGCCCACAATACTCCAGGTGTGGCTACCCAATGCCCTATAAAACTGCAGTAAAACATCCCTATTCCGATACTCAAATCGCTATTGTTACGGGCGAGGCTTTTCAGAACCCCAAAATGTATCATGGAGTTCAACCAACCTCCCCCTTTAATGTATTGTTGCTTTTCCGAGCACACGGCTTTTTCCCTAGGTGTGGGATTACAATTATGGACTCGTGGGTTTTTAAACACAAAACATTGTTTATTCCATGAAATCAACTTAACATCTTAAATAAACATTGGATCTCTTAACACCCCTTACTTCAAAGATAACTCAGAAAATATTGCAACAGTAAATAATTCCTCAAAATGTTCCTTCAAACTTCCAAGAGACTTAACACCTTTAAACAGAATCACATCAGGTTAAAGGATATATATATATATTTCTGTAGAATGGCAGTAGATATATTAGCTTGGTTGACTTCAGCTCCAGCACCTTGCTTTCTTCCTGCAAACTCTCTGGAAACACACAGACACACCCAAGCTGCTTTCTCAAACCTGGCTTTCTCCCTTCAAGCAGATCACAGCAAAACAAAACTTCTCAAGCTGCTGTCTCAAACTGGCTTTCTACTTTTAAACTGCTCTCAGCAAAACCAGCCAGGCACTTTTTAAACTGCAAAACCAAACTGCAAAAATGGCTGAACTGAGCTGAGCTCCACCCACTCTATGACATCACTGTTTTCTTAAAGGTACATTGCTTAAACATCCATGTCTTAAAGGTACCCTCACATGATACTATGAAGGCCAACAGACCATTTTTCTTCTTTACTGAAGTGGGACTTGATAACACAACTATAGCAGATTAGGAAAATAAAGTAGTTTTAAGGTACTTATATTGGTAAACATTAGAAATACGTAAGAAAAACATTTACTAACATAAAAAAGGATTGTATTACAATACGCTTTTACGCACCCCCCCTCTCCCAGATTGACAATTACACGGAGTTTAAGGGGGTTTAATTTAATGTTTCTGTCTGGAGGGGGAAAACCTATAGTTAGATTCATGCAGGCATTTGTATGTGTGGGGGTTGGTCAAGTTCTAACTGTGACTCTAGTGCCTGTAGAGGGTTGCAGCATGAAGAATAAATAAACGCCGAGAGAAGGATAAGTTGTTGCTCATTAACTGGGGCTTTGTACAGTAGAGAAGCTTCTAAGTTCGAATTTAGCTAATTTGATTGCATTTGGAGAAATCTAGTGAGGGAGGAGAATGCAGTTCTCAGCTTGGTTAGAAGGCTAGAGAGGGAACACCTCTCTCAGCTTTGCTAGAAGAAAACCCATACCATGGAGTAATGGTTAAGAAAACAGATGCCGGAAATCTAAAGTCCAGTTAGTTAAGTAAACTAGAGAAATGAAGAGAAGCTTCCAAGATGTCTATAGTTCATGCAACAGAGGAAACTGAGAACCAGAATAGATTACTGTTCAGCAAAGTCACAGAATTGGAAAGGCATTGGACCTTGAGAGGCAGATATCTACTAGCGCTAAGGTTTGTGAGAAATTAATGCAGCTTGGGATACATTATTTGAAATAATTGTGGAAATTAGTGGCCTAACCTCAGTTTGTGCAAACGGATTAGAGAAAGAAAACCTGGAGGGATTGCTATAAGATCCTGGACTGGATTCGCTGATAAAAAGTGAAGCAGAAGCTTTGTTTAAAAAGTGTCATTTGGAAAACCTGGACTGGATTTCAGAACGCAAACTACAAAAGGAAAGAGTAATGAGAGAAGATTTTAAAGTGCGTTCTCGTGAGTGGAGTTCGGAAATTCTCACGTGACAATCACCTGGGGACATTCCGAGGAGGCATGCACAGACATTCACTTGGGGTTCAGAGTGGAGAGCATATCTGCCCACAGTACTCGTGTTCTTAAAAGGGTTGGTGTATGACTTCCGGTTGCGGCTATGCCTAGGTAGGTCGCATATTCAGCAGCTCCCGCTGGGAACGGACTTTTGGGCTCTTCAGATGGGCCCCAACGGCAATTGTTCGACGGCTTCCAGTGTAGGAAGGCGACAGCAAGGTCTCCTATGGATTGGACCAGGAATGGAGCGGTTAGAAAAGTGATCCTGGTGCAGCGGAAAGTGCGAGGGAGGAAAAGCAAGATGGCGGTGGGTGGAGACCAAGCAGCGTGGGCGCAGTGGGCGCAGGAGCAGCAGGAGTTTCTTAAACGCTGCTTTGAGGAGCTGAGGACAGGAATGCTGGCGCCAATGAAGGCGGCGATTGAGAAGCTGGTGGAGACCCAGAAGGCCCAAGGGGCGGCAATCCGGGAGGTGCGGCAAAAAGTCTCGGAGAACGAGGACGAGATCTTGGGCCTGGCGGTGAAGGTGGAGGCACACGAGGTGGGCGGAAAAATTTGAGGACCTGGAGAATAGGTCGAGGACGAAGAATCTTCGGATTCTGGGTCTCCCTGAAGGAGTGGAGGGGCCCGATGCCGGGGCATATATGAGCACGATGCTCAATTCGCTGATGGGCGCGGGAGCTTTCCCGAGGACCCTGGAGCGGGATGGGGCTCATCGGGTCCTGGCAAGGAGACCCAAAGCCAACGAGCCGCCAAGGGCTGTAGTGGTGAGGTTCCACCGCTTTATGGACAGAGAGGGTGTCCTGAGATGGGCCAAAAAAGAGCAGAGCAGCAAGTGGGAGAACACGGAGATCCGAATTTACCTGGACTGGAGTGCGGAGGTGGCTAAGAAGAGGGCTGGTTTTAACCGGGCTAAGGCGGTTCTCCATCGGAAGGGGGTGAAGTTCGGGATGCTGCAGCCAGCGCGATTGTGGGTCACGTTCCAAGATCGGCACCACTATTTTGAAACAGCTGATGAGGCATGGAACCTTATACAGACTGAAAAGTTGGGCTCAAATTGAGGGTTTGTCGTGGGGGGATGTTTACTGCGTTTGGGGAATGTTCTTTTTGTTTTGGTGCTGGGTGGGGATGGGTGAATGGATTTGATGTGGGGGCTGTGGGAGAATGTGGGTGTCACTGTTGGAGGGGCAGAGCCCCGCGGAGGAAGAGGGGGGGGGGGTGCAGGCCCGGGGATGGGGAGTTGGGGTAAGGCCGCAAAAAGGAGCTGCGCCAGAGGGGGCGGGGCGAGCTCAGGAAAGCGCGGGCTTTTTTCCCGCGTCAGGGAAGGATGGGGCCGGGGCCCGGGGGGGGGGGAAGGACGGTGCTGGAGAGGAGCGCACATTGACTGCCAAGGGGTGGGGGGGGATTCTCACACTGGGGGGTCGATGGAATGGCGGGAGAGGCCGGGGTCAGGAGTCAGCTGACTTACGGGAGTGTCATGGGGGGAGCAAAATGGCGAGATGAGGATCTAGCGGGGGGGGGGGGGGGGGGGGGGGGGCTGGGTTGCTGCTGCATTGGCCAAAGGGGAGCTGGAAGTAGGAGAGGTAATTGGGGCGGGGGTCCGCCGCCTGGGGGACTGGAGGGTGCGGGCGGCGTGGGCGCGTGGCTGGCCTAGAAAAGGAGATGGCTAGTCGGCGGGGTTGGGGGGGCGCGGTGCGTGAGTAGCCCCCCGATCCGGCTGATAACTTGGAATGTGAGGGACCTGAACGGGCTGGTCAAGAGGGCCCGGGTGTTCGCACACTTAAAGGGACTGAAGGCAGACGTGGTTATGCTCCAGGAGATGCAGAGGTGGCAGATCAGGTTAGGCTGAGAAAGGGATGGGTAGGGCAGGTCTTTCATTCAGGGCTGGATGCGAAGAACAGAGGGGTTGCAATACTGGTGGGGAAGCGGGTGTCGTTCGAGGCACTGAATATTGTAGTGGATAATGGAGGTCAATATGTGATGGTGAGTGGTAGGTTGCAGGAGGTGCGGGTGGTACTGGTGAACGTATATGCCCCGAACTGGGATGATGCCGGATTTATGAAACGCATGCTGGGTCGGATTCCGGATCTGGAGGTAGGAAGCTTGATAATGGGGGGGGGGGGGGGGGACGGACGACTTCAACACGGTGCTGGACCCAGCACTGGACCGTTCTAGGTCCAGGACGGGTAAGAGGCCGGCTGCGGCCAAGGTGCTCAGGGGGTTTATGGACCAGATGGGGGGAGTGGATCCATGGAGGTTTGACAGGCCGCTGGCCACGGAATTTTCCTTCTTTTCCCACGGCCATAGAGCCTACTCAGGGATAGATTTTTTCATTTTGAGTAGAGCGCTCATCCCGAAAGTGGAGGGAACGGAATATTCGGCCATAGCCATCTCGGACCACGCCCCGCATTGGGTGGAGCTGGAGTTGGGGGAGGAGAGGAACCAGAGCCCACTGTGGCGCCTCGATGTGGGACTGTTGGCGGATGAGCAGGTGTACGGGCGGGTGCGGGGGTGCATTGAAAGATACTTGGAGGCCAACGACAACGGGGAGGTGCAGGTGGGGGTAGTCTGGGAGGCGTTGAAGGCGGTGGTCAGGGGAGAGCTAATCTCCATTAGGGCCCACAGGGAGAAGAGAGAGAGGAGGGAGAGGGAGAGGTAGGTGGGGGAGATTTTAAGGGTGGACAGGAGGTATGCAGAGACCCCCGAGGAGGGGCTACTTAGGGAGCGACGGAACCTCCAGACGGAATTCGACCTGTTGACCATGGGGAAAGCAGAGGCAGTGGAGGAAAGTGCAGGGGGTGACGTATGAGTACGGGGAGAAGGCGAGTCGGATGCTGGCACATCAGCTTCGTAAGAGGGAGGCAGCGAGGGAGATTGGTGGAGTTAAGGATAGAGGGGGGAATACGGGTGCGGAGAGAATAAACGAGGTATTTAGGGACTTCTATGGGGAGCTGTACAGGTCTGAGCCCCCAGCTGGGAAGGAGGGGATGCGACGATTCCTAGATCAGCTGAGGTTCCCGAGGGTGGAGGAGGAGGAGGTGGCTGGTTTGGGGGTGCCGATTGGGCTGGAGGAGCTGATTAAAGGATTGGGGAGCATGCAGGCGGGGAAGGGCCCGGAGCCGGATGGGCTCCCGGTTGAATTTTACAGGAAATATGTGGACCTGCTGGGCCCGTTGCTGGTGAGGACTTTTAATAAGGCGAGGAAGGGGGGGGGAGCCTTGCCTCCGACAATGTCCAGGGCGCTGATTTCTTTGATTTTGAAGCGGGACAAGGATCCATTGCAATGTGGGTTGTATAGACCGATCTCGCTCCTCAATGCTGACGCTAAGTTGCTGGCGAAGGTGCTGGCTACGAGAATTGAGGACTGTGTCCCGGGGGTGATTCATGAGGACCAGACGGGATTTGTGAAGGGTAGGCAGCGAAACACAAATGTGCGGAGGCTCCTCAATGTGATTCTGATGCCCTCGGTGGAGGGGGAAGCGGAGGTAGTGGCAGCTATGGACGCGGAGAAGGCCTTTGATCGGGTGGAGTGGGAGTATCTTTGGGAAGTGTTGCGGAGGTTTGGGTTCGGGGAGGGGTTCATCAGTTGGGTCAGGCTGCTATATAGAGCCCCAGTGGCGAGTGTGGCTACGAACCGGCAGAGGTCGGAGTACTTTCGGCTGTACCGGGGGACGAGGCAGGGGTGCCCCCTGTCCCCCTTGTTGTTTGCACTGGCAATTGAGCCGCTGGCCATGGCACTGAGGGAGTCCAGGAAATGGAGGGGCTGGTCCGGGGGGGGGGGGGGGTTGGAACACCGAGTGTCGTTGTATGTTGCGGATCCAGTGGAGGGGATGGCGGAGGTCATGCGGATCCTTAGGGAGTTTGGGGACTTTTCGGGGTATAAACTCAACGTAGGGAAGAGTGAGCTCTGTGTGGTGCATTCAGGGGATCAGGGAAGGGGGATAGACGAGCTACCGCTGAAGTGGGCGGAAAGGAGCTTTCTGTACCTAGGGATCCAAGTAGCTAGGAGTTGGGGGGGCCCTGCACAAGCTCAACTTGACGCGGCTGGTGGAGCAGATGGAGGAGGATTTTAAAAGATGGGATATGCTGCCACTCTCACTAGCGGGTAGGGTGCAGTCGGTCAAAATGACGGTCCTCCCGAGGTTTCTCTTTGTGTTCCAGTGCCGTCCCATTATGATCCCCAAGACCTTTTTCAAACGGGTAAGCAGGAGCATCATGGGATTTGTGTGGGCGAATAAGACCCCGAGGGTGAAGAGGGTGTTTCTGGAGCGTAGCAGGGACAGGGGGGGGGGGGGCTGGCGCTGCCGAATCTATGTGGCTATTATTGGGCAGCCAATGTGGCGATGATCCATAAGTGGGTAATGGAGGGAGAGGGGGCGGCGTGGAAGAGGCTAGAGATGGCGTCCTGTGTGGGCACAAGCCTGAGGGCGCTGGTGACGGCACCGCTGCCGCTCTCGCCGACAAGGTACACCACGAGTCCGGTGGTGGCGGCGACGCTGAAGATCTGGGGGCAATGGAGGCGACATAGGGGCGAGGTGGGAACCTCGGTTTGGTCCCCGATTCGGGAGAATCATCGATCTGTCCCGGGAAGGATGGATGGGGTGTTTCGGAGCTGGCATCGGGTAGGGATTAGAAGAATGGGGGACCTGTTCATCGATGGAACGTTTGTGAGCCTAGGGGCGCTGGAGGAGAAGTTTGGGCTACGCCCGGGAAACGTTTTCAGGTACATGCAAGTGAGGGCGTTTTGTGAGGCGGCAGGTGAGGGAATTCCCGCTGCTTCCGGCACGTGGGATTCAGGACAGGGTGATTTCGGGTGTATGGGTTGGAGAAGGCAAGGTTTTGGCGATTTACCAGGGGCTGAAGGAAGAGGAGGCAGCCTCGGTGGAGGAGTTAAAGGGCAAGTGGGAGGAGGAGCTTGGGGAGGAGATAGATGAGGGTCTGTGGGCTGATGCCCTGAGTAGGGTTAATTCTTCCTCCTCTTGCGCCAGGCTCAGCCTAATACAGTTCAAAGTTACTCACAGAGTTATGACAGGGGCGAGGTTGAGTAGGTTCTTTGGGTGGGGGACAGCTGTGGGAGGTGCTCGGGGAGCCCAGCAAATCACCGTCCATATGGTCTGGTCGTGCCCGGCGCAGGATGGGTTTTGCGAGGACTATGTCCAAGGTGGTGAACGCCCGGGTCAAGCCGAGCTGGGGATTAGCATTATTTGGGGTATCGGATGAGCCGGGAGTGCAGGAGGCGAAAGAGGCCGGTATTCTGGCCTTTGCGTCCCTGGTAGCACGGCGGAGGATTTTGTTACTGTGGAGGGATGTGAAGCCCCCTAGTGTGGAAGCTTGGATCAATGACATGGCAGGGTTCATCAAGCTGGAGAGGATAAAGTTTGCCTTGCGAGCGTCTGTGCAAGGGTTCTCCAGGTGGTGGCAACCGTTTCTAGACTATCTCGCGGAGCGTTAGGAGGAGGTCAGCAGCAGCCCAGGGGCGGGCGGGGGGGGGGGGGGGGTCTTTTGGGGTGGCGTTTGGGTGAAGGTGGGGGGTTTAACAATTTGTGTCTTTAAATGTTACATCGGGGGTTATTGTATATGGGGGAAATCCAATGTATAATTTCTGCTTGTTGTGTTCTTGTTTCTTGTTGGGGGGGGGGGGTTTGTTGAAAATTTTGAATAAATATATTTTTTTTAAAAAAGGGCTGGTGTATTAATGACACCCTCGTAGATTGATGTACTTTATTAATCTGTATTAGTTCTAAAACCGGTGTGTAATTGTTAATCTGAGAGGAGGGGGGGGGGGGGTGCGTAAAAGCGTATTGTAATACAATCCTTATCATGTTTAGTAAATGTTTTTCTTACTGCTAAAACTAATCAGCTGTCCCGTGATTCTGTTCCTCTGCATTTTATTTAGAAAAAGTAACATTTACGTCTTTAGTGCCAGGGTTCCATTCTGGAATCTTCCTGTCCAATTATAATTATAGTAAGAAGTTTTACAACACCAGGTTAAAGTCCAACAGGTTTGTTTCGATGTCACTAGCTTTCGGAGCGCTGCTCCTTCCTCAGGTGAATGAAGAGGTATGTTCCAGAGACATATATATTATAGAGACAGATTCAAAGATGCCAGACAATGCTTGGAATGCGATAATTATAATTATAACACTAACGGGGATCGTAACAAGCATCCTACCCAGAACAAGGTCGCACATTGAAGGCATGATCGAATAGGTGGTGATAGTGTAAAGAGAGATTGCACAGAAGACAGGCTTTTATAATGAAATGCAATAATGGCTTAAATGAAACCACAACAGCCTTTATACCACACGCAGTTCAGGGAATGCCTCCTATTCCCCAATATGAGTCATTAAATATTTTACGCTTGATTCAGCACAGTACGTTAAATATTCACAAGGGAAGAATGCAGATTCCTGGCTCGGACACTGCTCTTTGTTACCAGTTACAAAGTCCGACGAAAGTGGGCACTCTGCCACCTCACTGGCCCCTTCGCTAAACATTCCGTTCCTCACAGTTCCGTGGAAAACAACAAAATGGAAATGAGAAGGTCACCAAAAAAATATATATATTTCTCAGTCGCACAAACCCACTCCCAATCGTCTATTGGACGTGGAAGGCAAACCGCACTCCCCACACCAATATAGCCTCATGTTATGACACACAAATCCATCAGTTAGTTCAAAAGGTCACCCCATGGGGCAATGAGTGATAATCACATCACTCTCACTGAAATACGGTGTGCACAATGGCTATCGTCATCCTCTATTCGCCAAGTGCAATCCAATTCTAAGCCAGTCACAACATCCGACAGTCGGGCCCCACCGGGTGCTTATGATCGGCATCAATTATTTTCATTTTTTCCGTTATGTGGGATTCTGGGACTTTTGGACCACATTCCACAATTCATTTCCCCCATGTGGTGAACACCACAAACCAGTTGCCTTGTGGATATCGCACAGCACGGTAGCACAGTGGTTAGCACTGTTGCTTCACAGCGCCATGGTCCCAGGTTTGATTCCCGCCCTGGATCACTGTCAATGCGGAGTCTGCACGTTCTCCCCGTGTCTGCGTGGGTTTTCTCCGGGTGCTCCGGTTTCCTCCCACAAGTCACGAAAGACGTGCAGGTTAGGTGAATTGGACATTCTGAATTCTCCCTCTGTGAACCTGAACAGGTGCCGGAGTGTGGCGACTAGGGGCTTTTCACAGTAACTTCATTGCAAGCCTACTTGTGACAATAATCAATATTATCTTTGCAACATCTTCCATGAACAAAGAACAAAGAAATGTACAGCACAGGAACAGGCCCTTCGGCCCTCCAAGCCCGTGCCGACCATGCTGCCCGACTAAACTACAATCTTCTACACTTCCTGGGTCCGTATCCCTCTATTCCCATCCTATTCATGTATTTGTCAAGATGCCCCTTAAATGTCACTATTGTCCCTGCTTCCACCACCTCCTCCGGTAGCGAGTTCCAGGCACCCACTACCCTCGCGTAAAAAACTTGCCTCGTACATCTACTCTAAACCTTGCCCCTCTCACCTTAAACCTATGCCCCCTAGTAATTGACCCCTCTACCCTGGGGAAAAGCCTCTGACTATCCACTCTGTCTATGGCCCTCATAATTTTGTATACCTCTATCAGGTCTCCCCTCAACCTCCTTAGTTCCAGTGAGAACAAACCGAGTTTATTCAACCGCTCCTCATAGCTAATGCCCTCCATACCAGGCAACATTCTGGTAAATCTCTTCTGCACCCTCTCGAAAGCCTCCACATCCTTCTGGTAGTGTGGCGACCAGAATTGAACACTATACTCCAAGGGTGGCCTAACTAAGGTTCTATACAGCTGCAACATGACTTGCCAATTCTTATACTCAATGCCCCGGCCAATGAAGGCAAGCATGCCGTATGCCTTCTTGACTACCTTCTCCACCTGTGTTGCCCCTTTCAATGACCTGTGGACCTGTACTCCTAGATCTCTTTGACTTTCAATACTCTTGAGGGTTCTACCATTCACTGTATATTCCCTACCTGCATTAGCCCTTCCAAAATGCATTACCTCACATTTGTCCGGATTAAACTCCATCTGCCATCTCTCCACCCAAGTCTCCAAACAATCTAAATCCTGCTGTATCCTCCGACAGTCCTCATCGCTATCCGCAATTCCACCAACCTTGTCAAAGGCCTTACTGAAGTCCATATAGACAACATACACTGCCCTACCTGCATCAATCATCTTAGTGACCTGGACTTAGACACCATGCTGGTGTCCTCGTTTCCCACCCCTTCTTTCATCCCTCCCTCCTCTTATCCAACCATTTCTGACGTCATCTATAGCCACCTGCTCGCTCTCGGAATTCCTCCAGTCTCCTTTTCTGAGCAACTTTTAAAATGAAACATCATCTTTTAAAAATAAAAAAATTAGAATACCCAATTCATTTTTTTCCAATTAAGGGGCAGTTTAGCGTGGCCAATCCACCTAACCTGCACACCTTTGGGTTGTGGGGGCAAAACCCACGCAGACACGGGGAGAATGTGCAAACTCCACACGGACAACGACCCAGAGCCGGGATCGAACCTGGGACCTCGGCGCCGTGAGGCAGCGGGGCTAACCCACTGCGCCACCGTGAAGCCCTCATGAAACATCTTTTTGATTGAGGGAGTTGGTCACCGCACCCTCCAGCTGGCCTGATCAGTTTTCAACCCACCCTTTGGGTTATTAAATGGCAAAGGCACGGTAAAGATGAAGTATCAAGGGGAAGGCAGTGTGGCGCAGTGGTATTGTCAGTGGACTAGCAATCCAGAGACCCAGGGCGATGCTCTGGGGACCCGGGTTCGATTCCCACCACCGCAGATGGTGGAATTTGAGTTGAAACCATTGTTGTAAAAACCCATCTAGTTCATTTACACCCCTTCAGGGAAGGAAATCTGCCGCCCATACCCGGTCTGGCCGACATGTGACTCCAGACCCACAGCAATGTGGGCGACTCTTAAATGCCCTCCGAAATGCCCATGCGAGACACACGTACAAGGTTAATTGAGGATGGGTAACAAATGCTGGTTCAGCCAATGTCCATTGACTGGGGGAAAAAAACATTATATAAGACAGTGACTGGTGTGGGTTAGTGGATGCTGGTGCGCCTGGAACGTTGCACAAAGGACACAAGGCCAAACCAGTGAAGGACAAATTTAAAACCAAATATTAAGAAAACCCAGCAACAAAGTCTGAATAAAACTTGGAATAGATTTCAGTGGATGAATACTGGAGGCACAGATTCTGGGGTCACCCAGGAGGTAACTGGGTGTCCAACGTCATCTAGATAAACCCCAAAATGGGCCAATTGGTCTTTGTCATCCATGCCTATCCCATTGATCGCTAATGGATGGATGCAATATCTCCGGTTAAACCCGCCTCACTGAAGGCTTCAGTCACTCCTGAATAAATTGCTTTTACCTTGGACTTTATTAAAGGTTTTCATAAAATATCAATAGCAAAATGAGAAAAAAGAACCCAACAGGGTTAAGTACAAAACACAACCTAAAAAAGCAACCCCCCAAACCCCTCCCCCCCCCGTACATAAATAATAAATTAACATTAACACCCCGACTTAACACAACAGGTATACACCCCCTCAGACCCTCCAGTGTAAATAACAAACAAAAATAAAGTAACCCCCCCCCCACTGAGCTGCTGCTGCCATTGACCAATGTCTACCACTCTGCCAGGAAGTCTAAGAACGGTTGCCACCGCCTAAAGAACCCTTGTCCCGACCGTCTCAAGGCGAATTTCACCCTCTCCAATTTAATGAACTCTGCCATATCGCTGATCCAGGATTCCACGCTTGGGGGCCTCGCATCTTTCCACTGAAGAAGAATCCTCCGCCGGGCTACCAGGGACGCAAAGGCCAGAAGTCCGGCCTCTTTCGCCTCCTGCACTCCCGACTCCTCTGCCACCCCAAATATTGCGAGCCCCCAGCCCGGTCTGACCCTGGATCCTACCACCCTCGACACCGTCCTCGCTACGCCCTTCCAAAATTCCTCCAGCGCTGGGCATGCCCAGAACATATGGGTGTGATTTGCTGGGCTCCCTGAGCACCTAACACACTTGTCCTCACCCCCAAAGAACCTGCTCATCCTTGTCCCGGTCAAGTGTGCCCTGTGCAGCACCTTAAACTGTATGAGGCTGAGCCTCGCGCACGAAGAGGAAGAATTCACCCTCCCTAGGGCATCTGCCCACGTCCCCTCTTCGATCTCCTCTCCCAACTCCTCCTCCCACTTACCTTTCAACTCCACCACCAAGGCCTCCTCCTCCTCCTGCATCACCTGGTACGTTTCCGCGATCTTCCCCACTCCCACCCACCCCCCCCGAGAGCACCCTGTCCTGTACTGTGTGGCAGTAGCCGCGGGAATTCCACCACCTGCCGTCTGGCAAACGCCCTTAACCTGCAAGTATCTGAAGGTGTTCCCCGGGGGAGCCCGTACTTCTCCTCCAGCTCACCCAAGCTCGCGAACGTCCTGTCCACAAATAAGTCCCCCAACTTTTGTAACCCTGCCCTGTGCCACCCCGAAAACCCTCCACCTGTTCTTACTGGGGCAAACCGGTGGTTCCCCCGTAATGGGGTCCACGCCGAGGCCCCACCTTCCCCCCTATGCCGCCTCCACTGCCCCCAAATTTTGAGGGCCGCCACCACTCCCGGGCTCGTGGTATACCTCCTTGGAGGGAGCGGCAGCGGCACCGTTGCCAGCGACCCCAGACTCGTACCCACACAGGATGCCGTCTTCAGCCTCTTCCATGCAGCCCCCTCCCCTCCATCACCCACTTGCGCACCATTGTCGCATTGGCGGCCCAGTAGTACCCACAGAGGTTAGGCAGCGCCAGCCCCCCCCCCCCATCTCTACTCCGCTCCAGGAACACCCTTCTCACCCTCTGAGTCCCTCGCGCCCACACAAACCCCATTATACTCCTGTTAACCCGCCTGAAAAAAGCCTTCGGGATAAACACGGGGAGGCACTGGAACAGGAACAAAAACCTTGGGAGCACCGTCATTTTGATTGACTGCACCCTACCCGCCAGGGACAGCGGCAACGCGTCCCACCTCTTGAACTCCTCCTCCATTTGCTCCACAAGCCTTGTAAAGTTAAGCCCATGCAGGGCCCCCCAGCTCCTGGCCACCTGGACCCCCAAATATCTGAAGCTCCTCTCCGCCCTTTTTAGTGGGAGCTCGCCAATCCCCCTCTCCTGGTCCCCTAGCTGAACTACGAACAGCTCGCTCTTCCCCATATTGAGCTTGTACCCCGAAATGTCCCCGAATTCCCCAAGGATCCTCATTACCTCTGGCATTCCTCCCACCGGGTCCGCCACATACAGCAGCAGGTTGTCCGCATAAAGCGACACCCTATGCTCCTCCCCACCCCGCACCAACCCCCTCCAGTTCCTCGACTCCCTCAGTGCCATAGCCAGGGGTTCAATCGCCAGTGCGAAGAGCAGGGGGGACAGGGGACACCCCTGTCTCGTCTCTCG
Source organism: Scyliorhinus torazame (assembly GCF_047496885.1). Classification (NCBI taxonomy): domain Eukaryota; kingdom Metazoa; phylum Chordata; class Chondrichthyes; order Carcharhiniformes; family Scyliorhinidae; genus Scyliorhinus; species Scyliorhinus torazame. The sequence continues at coordinate 19,948,526 of NC_092733.1, forward strand.
GTGCAACCAAAAGTACTCGGACCTCCTCCTATTTGTGGCCACACTCGCCATCGGGACCTCATACAACAGCCTAACCCACCTGACAAACCCCTCCCCAAACCCGAACCTCTTCAGCACCTCCCACAGGTACCCCCACTCACCCTAGCGAAGGCTTTCTCAGCGTCCATCGCCACCACTATCTCCGCCTCCCCCTCCCTCGCCGGCATCATGATAACGTTCAAAAGCCTCCGCACATTCGCGTTCAACTGTCTCCCCTTCACAAACCCCGTCTGGTCTTCATGAATGATCTGCGGCACACAATCCTCAATCCTCGTGGCTAAGACCTTCGCCAGCACCTTGGCATCTACATTTAGCAAGGAAATCGGTCTGTAAGACCCACATTGCAGGGGATCCTTATCTCCTTGATCCTGAAGTGGGACAAGTGCCCGGGACATCGTCGGGGTAAAGCCCCCCCCCTCCCTTGCCTCATTAAAGGTCCTAACTAACAGCGGGCCCAACAGGTCCATATATTTTTTATAGAAATTGACCGGGAAACCGTCCGACCCCGGTGCCTTCCCCGCCTGCATGCTTCCTATCCCTTTGATCAGCTCGTCCAGCCCAATCGGGGCCCCCAGTCCCGCCACCAGTCCCTCTTCCACCTTTGGAAACCTCAATTGGTCCAGGAAACGGCCCATCCCTCCCTCCTCCCGTGGGGGCTCGGATCGGTACAATTCCTCGTAGAAGTCCCTGAAGACCCCATTGATGCCAACCCCACTCCGCACCACGCTCCCTCCCGTCCTTAACTCCCCCTAGCTGCGTCCCGCTTCCGAAGCTGATGCGCCAGCATCCAGCTTGCCTTTTCCCCATACTCTTAAATCGCCCCCTGGGCCTTGCTCCACTGCACCTCCGCCTTCCTGGTGGTCACCAGGTCGAATTTAGCCTGGAGGCTGCGCCTCTTCCTCAACAATCCTTCCTCAGGCTTCTCCGCATACCTCCTGTCTACCCTCACCATCTCCCCCACCAGCCTCTCCCTCTCCCCCCGCTCCTTGTGGGCCCTAATGGAGATCAGCGCTCCCCTCACCACCACCTTCAGTGCCTCCCATACCATCCCCACTCGGACCTCCCCGTTGTCGTTGGTCTCCAGGTACCTCTCTATACTTCCTCGGACCCACTCGCTCACCTCCTCGTCCGCCAACAGCCCCACCTCCAAGCGCCACAGCGGGCACTGGTCCCTCTCCTCCCCCATCTCCAAGTCCACCCAATGCGGGGCGTGGACCGAAATGGCTATTGCCGAATACTCGGTATCCTCTACTTTCGCTATCAGCGCCCTACTCAAAATGAAAAAGTCGATTTGAGAATAAGCCTCGACATGTGAGAAGAATGAAAATTCCCTAGCCCCCGGCCTTGCAAATCTCCAAGGGTCCACCCCTCCCATTTGGTCCATAAATCCCCTCAACACTCTAGCCGCCGCCGGCTTCCTAGCCGTCCTAGACCTGGAGCGATCCAGTGCCGGATCCAACACCGTGTTAAAGTCTCCCCCCATTATCAGGCCCCCCACTTCCAAGTCTGGGATCCGACCCAACATACGCCGCATAAAACCCGCATCGTCCCAGTTCGGAGCATACACATTGACCAGTACCACCCTCTCTCCCTGCAACTTACCACTTACCATTATGTACCTACCGCTATTTTCTGCCACAATGCTCGACGCCTCGAATGACACCTTTCCCACCAAGATCACCACCCCTCGATTTTTGGCATCTAGCCCAGAGTGAAACACCTGACCTACCCACCCTTTCCTCAGTCTTACCTGGACCGTGGACTTTTCTTGACCGAGAAACTGTTGGCTGAGTCATTGACCATGGTGGACAGCGAAAGCGTGGAGCGAGAGTACACTTTATTAAGCCGGGAGCCTGAAAGCAAAAAGAGGTTCTGGTCACGTGTCTACACCCGTTCATTAATTTAAAACCTTTTACTCAAAGTGCTATTTGGCAACACTGCAACAACCTGCGGCGGGGGCAAGGTTTACCCTGCATCGCTCACGCCAGTCGAGTGGCCACTAAGGTTGCGGTAAGGAAAGTTACCGAGGGAATGTCTCAGAAATGGGGGCAGACCAAGCAGTATCGCAGCAACAGGCCCCAGGATGGAGTCTTTCATAGAACAAAGAGAAGACGAGGTCGAAAGACTCTTTCACAAAAGACATTATACTTAGCCTAGTGAATTTGCTGAAAACATTATGCAAATATTATGTTTAAACGTATAGGAATTGTCAACATTTACAAAGAATACACAGCACAACAGGTCATTCAGCCCATCTGATCCATGGCAGTGTTTATGCTCCACAAGCACCTCTTACTTCATCTCACTCTATCCCCATATACTAGGATTCTTTTCTCCACTATTCCGCTTCCCATTGAATACACCAAATGCCACACTCACCTCCCAATGTGGCAGCAGATTCCACATTCTCAGCAATCCCTGGGTAATGGAGTTTCTCCCAAGGGACGATATTATATTTGTGACTCCTAGCTCTGGCCTCCCCACCCCCTCCCGCAAGTAAAATTGCTTTCCTACCCCATCAGCCCCTCGCATAACCTCATCTGCCTCCACCAGGTCAGCCCTCAAACCACGTCGACGGAGCCCCAGCCTGTTCAACCTCTCCTGGTGCGTCGCCTCGCAGATCCAGTGATTTAGTCTCCGCCTGTGCCTCCGTGTCCTTTCTTTTTTTTCTTTCTATTTTAAAAAAAAGTTAGTGTACCCAATTCATTTCTCCCAATTACGGGGCAATTTAGCGTGGCCAATTCACCTACCTTGCACATCTTTTGGGTTGTGAGGGCGAAGCCCACGCAACACGGGGAGAACGTGCAAACCCCACACGGACAGTGACCCAGAGCCGGGAACGAACCTGGGACCTCGGCGCCGTGAGGCAACAGGGCTAACCCACTGCGCCACCCTGCTGCCTGTCCGTGTCCTTTCTCACAGTGTGGGAACCAGAACAACCGACAGCTCTCCAACCACATTGGTCAATGTTTCGAATAGAATTTTAATAGCCTGCATGGAAGCACTGGGCTGAATGGTCCCACCTCCCACTGGTACTGTAATGACTCCCAATTCACATCGGTGGGTCACTCAAGGTGGATACAAATCTATCCTTCCATTTAGTTTGTTCGAACTGATGAAAGCGCAAGTTTTAAGAAGGTATTAAACGTGCGCTGGAGTGGGCGAACGGAACGGAGTGGATTGGAGCTTGGCAGCGACCTTTCACCTTTGGGATCAGGGTTCAATCCAACCCAGGAAAAGGGGGGCAAAAGGCACCTTGGCGTCAAAGGGTACTGAACGAAATGTCAGTAGAAACAGTACAAAACTTGGTTCTGATTCCATAGGTTAATGACCATGTTATCCAGACCACGATGATGTGAATGTACCTGTGACATGAGTGGCCACATAACCAAAAGGCTCCAAGAGAGGGTAGCACAGAATTGTCTGCATCCTGACATACCATGTGCTAACCCGGAAGTCTTTGTAAATAGTATTTAATAAATTGTTCACAGTTAAACCATACTGACAATCGCAAACAAACAATAAAATGCTGGACAAACTCAGCAGGACTGGCAGCATCTGAGGAGAGAGAAACAGAGTTAATGTTTCGAGTCTTCTTGAGCTGCCGAGATCGGTCCGAGGGAAGCAAAGGCTCAATGAGACGAGACAGCATGTTTGAGCAAAGCCTCACAAACACTCGGCAATGAAATCCAAACAAATTCTGCCCTCAGTTGGCACTGAAACACTCGCAGGATGATGGGTGTATAAAAATGTGGTCAACGGTTGGGAGGCGTTATTGAAATAGGGTCAGGGGAACTTCTGGTTACTGAAGAATTTTGCAGTAGCAGTGCAGAATGAGGCCATGCGGCCCATCGAGCTTGCACCAGCCCTTGGAAAGAGCATCTTACTCAAGCCCACACCTCCACCCTATCCCCAGTCACCCCAACTAACCTTTTGGACTTTAAGGGGCAATTTAGCATGGCCAATCCACCTAACCCGCACATCTTTGGACTAGGAGGAAACTGGAGCACCCGGAGGAAACACATGCAGACACGGGGAGAACGTGCAGTCACCCAAGGCTGGAATTGACCCCGGGTCCCTGGAGCTGAGGCAGCAGTGCTAAACACTGTGCCACCCTGGGTGCATTCGGGATACCCAGAAGGTTTCCATTTCTCAAGCACATGATAAATAAAACAAAAAACATGAGCTGAAACTTAACTATGCAAAGGGTGGCGCGGTGGCACAGTGGTCAACGCTGCTGCCCCACAGGCCGGGGACCCGGGTTCGCTTCCAGCCTTGGGTGACCCCTTGTCTGGGTGGGTCTCCTCCGGGTGCTCCAGTTTCCTCCCGCAGTCCAGGGTTGTGCAGGTTAGGTGGGGTTATGGGAATAGGGTGGGGGGGGGGGTGGGCCTCGGTAAAAAGTACTCTTTCAGAGTACCAGTGCAGGCTCGATGGGCTGAATGGCCTTCTCCTGCACTGTAGGGATTCTATGTTCAAAAATATATAGGGCATATGGAGTTCAGCCATGATCCCATTGAAGGATGAGCACAGTAAGAAGTCTTACAACACCGGCTCCCATTGAAGGGTAGAACAGGCTCGATGGGCTGAATGGCCTCCCCCTATTCCCATTTGATAACCGATAGGCAAGCACAATACAACACTGTGCCATTCTTTTAACTAATGCTCAAAAGCTCATTGCACATTCATGGAATTGTGTAAATATAGAACTGTGCATTTGTCCTTGCCACAAAGATTTTTTATTTTAAATGGAAAATTCTATTGATTTGAAAAAAAAAGGGGAATAAAGGCCATGAAAGGAAAAGCAGTTATCTCGGTTTTAAAGTGGGCCATAAGATGGGATTGTTACAAGAACTTCACCCAAAGCACTCTGGGATATGAAAGCAAGATGATATTTTTGACAGTAAAAACAAACACTCAGTCCTACCAGTCAAGCATTGTTGATGTTGGTTTAGTCATATTGTATTCTGGGAAATGATGTCTACGTATCATTTTACAGCACTCCCTTAGTGTAATGTTCTTGTCGGATGGCTTGATTTATATTATAGGAACACTTGTAGCTAAAGCTATAAACGATTTATTAAAATTAACTGTGGGTCAACTATATATAAAGCAACAGATGAATAGCAATATGATCATGCACAACCAACCTCGCTCTTCCAGCTCTCCAGTCAGTCTGAGGTCACTGGACTCTAACGTTCACTTACATATTAATGAGACTCCTAATGGTCAGTCAGTGAATTACAATATCACTACACTTAGTACTGCACTGGAAGCGCACACCCAATATTGCTGGGATAAAGACATGAAATAGGGACAAAGTGCTGGAAAAAGAGGGGGAGGGAGAGAGAGAATAATCAAAGGGAAATTGACTTTGTCACGATTTTCCACAAGGGGCTCCACTCGGCCGCAAATAAACAGAGTAGGGACTGTCCATGGGGATGGTCTCTCTTTCCCTCATTCGTTTTGGAACAGACATTAAATGAAGCCTTCCAATGGCCTTTCAACACCCACCTAGCAGACCCTTCACAGGACTGCGGGTCAGCACGGAATCATCACGAAAGACGGACGACTTGGGCCGTGGCCTCTTCCCTCTGCTCGTCGAATTGGCTTTTAGAACCTTGCCCAGATCGTCCATTATTTTGAGCTGTTGCCGCCGGAGGTACTCCTGTTTGATGAAGTTCTTTTCCACTTTCTCTCCCTCCACTTGTTGCCTTAAAAATGCGACCAGCGCAAGAAAAAAAAAAATTAAAATTTAGGCCGACTTTTTAACAAAAATAGTTCACGCTCTCCTGGAAAATGCTGATCGTGGATGCACAAATAGTTTTGGGTGGGTCAACAGTGTTAACGAGGGGCAGCACGGTGGCACAGTGGTTAGCACTGCCGCCTACGGCGCTGAGGACCCGGGTTCGCATCCCGGCCCTGGGTCACTGTCCGTGTGGAGTTGCACAATCTCCCCGTGTCTGCGTGGATTTCGCCCCCACAACCCAAAAGATGTGCAGGGTAGGTGGATTGACGGACTAAATTGCCCCTAAATTGGAAAAAAAATAATTGGATACTCTAAATTTATATATTAAAAAAAAACAACCCAAAACAGTGTTAACGATGTTAAATCGATTCCGTCCTCATCCCATGTCCCCCCCCCCCCCCCCAAAGCTTCCCAGTAAAGGCGAGGTGGTAATATAATCAGGGCCTAGTTTTAAGGCTGATTAAATTGGATATCCTAAATGAAAGAATTGGGCACTTCAAATTAAAACCAAAGTCCGCTCCAGCAAGGCGTCTGCAGAATCCAAATATATAGAACTCTGCCCGGGCATGTCTTGGGCATCCCCTGAAAACCCCATCAAGTTATTATCGCTCCTACTTGAGATGCATTGGCCTATTGTCCACAGTTCCTGATAACCCATCGAGCAATCATTGCTCTGTCAACAGGTCATCAACCAGACCATTGGCCGCTGAACCCTGCCTCCTGAGACTCTGTTGGCCAAAGGCCAAGAGCAGGCAGAAAAGGAGACGGGTGGCGACAAGGGGATAAAATAGACATCCCGGACATCTAGGGACCGAAGACTCGAAGCAAAGACTCGGTGTGGGAGGTGGCCTTGACCAGACCAGAAGGAAGGAAATAAGCAAGAGCCACCGAGAATGACCTTTGCAAAGAGAACCAGAGGAACTTGGGGATCGGATCTACAGCTTACCAAACCACCTTTGTGGGTAGTATAGTCGAATCCTGGGTGCTTCTTGTATGTATAGTGGGTAATTTACAGGTTAACGAAGTGTGTTGCATTATATCTGTGTCCGTACCATTCTCCTCATTAACAAAGACACCTGGGTAAACTTTGATTAAGGAGCTGGTTGAAGTATCTGAATTGGACAGATGCAACAAGGTGCTGGATATCAGAACCACAGTTTGATTTAGCATACCATTCCAACAAGACTAGTTAGGTATCAAAGGTAAAAGCATTCAAAGTCTACAAGGTTGAAAACCATTATCAGAATGTAGCCAGTGTCAAAAAGTAAATCCCACTGCTCGTTTTACAGGGAATCAGAATCCCAATGAGCGGAATTGATGTCTATACCATGAAACAGAAACCCTTGCTTGGGAATTGTCATAATATCCACTCATGTATATAATGAGATGCAGACAGGCAGTGATTGACACACAGGATGACCAGTAAGCACACAACAGTGCAGCCAATCACCAGACAGGTCACTACCACTATAAAGCCAGAGGGCACTAGGTTTCCTGCTCTCTCGGGACCCAGCTACTGAGACTGTCAGAGTCCAAGAGCTAGCAAGTGCAAACATCATGCGGTAGCTAGTAAGTCTGGTCAGGCTACTACAAGGTCTCCAGTCAGTTCAGTATAGTGTCGACCCACAGCTGAATATGTTTATCAGTTCTATCGTTCAATAAAACAGTGTTGGATCTTCTCCATCCAGTGTTAGACGTCCGTTTCTAGCTTCCCTGCATCGAGTGCAGTCCACATCGAACCTACCTGCCTAACACATCACAAATCTTTCTCCATCAGATGTGGAGATGGCAAAGAGCTGGATTTGCGCGGCAAATGTTTTGTCCCGTCTCACCTAGGCTCCTCCTTCTTCTGCTCCTTCTCCACGTCCAACCACATTCGCCGCCTCCTGAAATCGTCAGTCCTTTTCTGCTGCTTCTCCATCAAGGCCGCCCGTTTCAAGGCCATCTCCTCCTCCGCTTTCACCTCATCCTGCAGCACATCAGAAACAAACAGGGGAAAACCAATTGCACAAAAGTTCCAAACCTGGCTTTAACCCCATACCCAGACAGAGCATCCACAATCCAATTAAATGAGAGAGGATCAAGCATGTCCAAAAAAATAAAAAAGTCAATAAAAGTTTGGCTTGGTATCATTTCCTACTGGCAGTCGATTAAACCCTTCATATTTACGAAGTACACTGAAAACCCCTGGAGAGAAAAAACATTACTTCACTCACCACCTCTCCATGTTAACTACATTAGTGGGGAGGGGGTTCCATAATTGGGTAAGAGAACCTAAGCATGCGCCATTTTGAGGACAACAGCAACGTCACAGGAATGCCTTCACCCCATCTTGCCCTGGATTACAAACCCCAACCTGCACCTTCCTGATTGGATGCTTCGAGAGTGTTGGTCACACATCTATTTTCCCACGTTCAATATTCTTAGAACTGGTAAACAACTTGCTGCAAAGAAAACTTAAAAATAAACCTGTTATTAATGCCTCGGTGATTTATGTCCCGGGTGTAGCTTGCTATATTACATTTCTCCGACTCCCATTCCTTCACCAATCCAAGTTTAAACCTCTCCCAGGTCCCCACTGATTAAATTTCTACCGGAACGTCAGGACGGCTCAAAATGCTCCACACCCATTGAAGCATAGTCACTTCAGTGATGTAGGGACAACTGGACAACAATGCACAGCAAGCTCCCACAAACAGCAAGGTGATCATGACTCTTAACCTGCTGTTTTAGGGATGTTACTCGAGGAATAGCGCCGTGGGCTATTTTACATCCAGCTGCGCAGGCGGACAGGGCTTGACGCCTCACCTGAACGACAGCACCTCCAGCAGTGCAGTGCCCCCTCAGTGCTGCAATGGAAGCGCGCCTTCATTTTATTTTTGCGCTCAAGCCTTGGACTGGGTGGTTGAACCCAGAACCTTGTGACTCCGAGGCAGAGGGGTGCCACCTACCGAGGCAGACCATCACTGAGGGAAGGCGACTTTCGGAGGTGATGTCTTTCAAATGAAACTTCAAAACCAGGTCTCTCGCACTGGCGTAAGTGATCCCATGATGCTATTTTATTGATATCCCTAGTGTCCTGGTCAATTTATATTGTTACGGACCATTGGGAGTGTCCCTTTAAGAAAGGTTTGGGCTTACCACATGCCTTGTAGCACGGCTTCAGTGATGTCACTTGTGAGTGGAGCTGGGCTGTGGTTGTCAGGTGAGGTGAGAGGGGGTTTAGTGTTTGGGTTTCAGTTTGTTGCTTTGGGACTGCAGAAGAGAAGCAATCTTTCCCTGTTTTCAGTTTAAAGCTGTTCCAGTAAACTGAAAGCACATTGGGTGTGGCAAACTGCCTTGGTAACTTTAAAGATAGAGTTGCTTTCCGGAAGGAGTTTTGAATCTGCCCGTTAGAACAGGATTAGAATCTCCGGGAAAGGACCAGTCCCATTCAAGTGAGGTTGCAGTGTGCTGGGCCATGCCCTTGTAAGGGGTTTTAGTTCATTGGATTTTGTTATTGAATTGGAACAGCTAAGGGGGATTCATCAAGATTTATATAAATAGATTATTGTAGCTGTTGTGTTTTCTTTGTTTGTAATTGATAGTAAACTCTTGATAAGTGTTTTATATATGTTAATTACATTCTTACAATAAACTTTGTTTTGATAAAAGTGCCCAGGAAGTCTGATGAATCACACCTGAAATGAAGACTCTTGTGCTCATCCCAGCAAAATTCAACATAAATGTTATAGGTCAGGTGAGCTTCATAATACACTTTGGAATTTCTAAGCCCTAGCCCATAACAATATAAATTGACCAGGACACTAGGGATATCAATAAAATAGCATCATGGGATCACTTACGCCAGTGCGAGGGACCTGGTTTTGAAATTTCATTTGAATGACATCACCTCCGAAAGTCGCCTTCCCTCAGTGATAGAACAAAGAACAAAGAAAATTACAGCAGAGGAACAGGCCCTTCGGCCCTCCCAGCCTGCATCGATCCAGATCCTTTATCTAAACCTGTCGCCTATTTTCCAAGGATCTACTTCCTTCTGTCTAGATGCATCTTAAATGATGCTATCGTGCCCGCCTCTACCACCTCCGCTGGCAAAGTGTTCCAGGCACCCACCACCCTCTGCGTAAAAAACTTTCCCCGCACATCTCCCTTAAACTTTCCCCCTCTCGCCTTGAAATCGTGACCCCTTGTAATTGACACCCCCACTCTTGGAAAAAGCTTGTTGCTATCCACCCTGTCCATACCTCTCATAATTTTGTAGACCTCAATCAGGCCCCCCCCTCAACCTCCGTCTTTCCAACGAAAACAATCCTAATCTCCTCAACCTTTCTTCATATCTAGCACCCTCCATGCCAGGCAACATTCTGGTGAACCTCCTCTGCACCCTCTCTAAAGCATCCACATCCTTCTGGTAATGTGGCGACCAGAACTGCACGCAGTGTTCCAAATGTGGCCTAACCGAAGTCCTATACAACTGTAACATGACCTGCCGACTCTTGTACTCAATACCCTGTCCGATGAAGGCAAGTATGCTGTATGCCTTCTTGACCACTCTATCGACCTGCGTTGCCACCTTCAGGGTACAATGGACCTGAACCCCCAGTGATGGTCTGCCTCAGTAGGTGGCACCCCTCTGCCTCGGAGTCACAAGGTTCTGGGTTCAACCCCCAGTCCAAGGCTTGAGCGCAAAAATAAAATGAAGGCTGCAGTTCCATTGCAGCACTGAGGGGGCACTGCACTGCTGGAGGTGCTGTTGTTCAGGTGAGGTGTCAAGGCCTGTCCGCTTGCGCAGGTGGATGTAAAATAGCCCACAGCGCTATTTCGAAGAGCAGCAGGGTGTTCTCCCCAGTGTCCTGGCCCAAATCTAGCCCTCAATGACCAGGTATATCTATTCTTGTGATGTTTGAGGGGGAGAAGCTGGAATCAGATGTGATGGTTTTGCAATTCAGTAAAGATAACTACAAAGACAAGAGGGAGGAGCTGGCCAGAGTTGATTGGAAGGCGAGCCGAGCAGGGAAGATGGTGGAACAGCAATGGCAGGGGTTTTTAGGGGTTATTCGGGAGGCAAAACAGAAATTCATCCCAACGAGGAGGAAACATGCTAAGGGGAGGACGAGGCATCCATGACTGACGAGGGAAGTTAAGGACAGCATAAAAGCAAAAGAAGAAGAATAGAAGGAGATGAGGTTCAGTGGGAAGCCAGAGGATTGGGAAGCCTGTAAAAATAAATAGTGGACAATAAGGGGGGAGAAGATGAAATGAGTGCAAGCTAGCTAGTAATATAAAAGAAGATAGCAAGAGTTTTTTTCCCCCAATATGTAAAAGGTAAGAGAGAGGCAAGAATAGACATTGGACCACTGGAAAATGAGGCTGGAGGTAGCAATAGGAAACAAAGAAATGGCAAGGGAACTGAATAGTTACTTCACGGTGGAGGACACCAGTGGGATACCAGAACTTCAGGATAATCAGGGGGCAGAGGTGACTGCAGTGGTCATCACTAAGGAGAAGGTTGTGGGGAACTTGAAAGGTTTGAAGGTGGATAAGTCACCTGGACCAGATCGACTACACCCCAGGGTTCTAAAGGAGAAAGCTGAGGAGATTGTGGAGGCATTGGTGGTGATATTTCAGGAATCACTGAAGGCAGGAAGGGTCCCAGAGGACTAGAAAGTGGCTAATGTAACACCCCTGTTTAAGAAGGAAAGAAGGCAGAAGATGGCAAATTATAGGCTGGTTAGCCTGACTTCAGTCATTGCAAAGATTTGAGAGTAGATTAAAGATGAGATTGTGGAGTACTTGGAAGTGCATGATAAAATAGGACTGAGTCAGCACAGTTTTGGCAAGGGGAGATCATGTCAGACAAATCTGTTAGAATTCTTTGAGGCGGTAACAAGGAAGTTAGACAAAGAAGAACCAGTGGACGTGATCTATTTAGATTTCCAGAAGGCCTTTGACGGTGCCATATAGGAGGCTGTTAAATAAGTTAACAGCCCATGGTGTGAAGGATAAGATGAAAAATGAAATGAAATGAAAATCGCTTATTGTCACAGGTAGGCTTCAAATGAAGTTACTGTGAAAAGCCCCGAGTCGCCACATTCCGGTGCCTGTTTGGTGAGGCTGGTACGGGAATTGAACCATTCTGCTGGCCTGCCTTGGTCTGCTTTAAAAGCCAGCTCTTTAGCCGTGCGCTAAACCAGCTCCTATACTGGCATGGATAGATGATTGGCTGACTGACCGAAGGCAGAGAGTGGGGATAAAGGGGTCTTTTTCAGGATGGCAGCCGGTGACTAGTGGTGTGCCTCAGGGGTCAGTGTTGGGACCACAGATATTCACAATATGCGTTAACAATCTGGAACAAGGAACTGAAGGCACTGTTAAATCTGCAGATGATACAAAGATACGCAGAGGGATAGGTAGTATTGAGGAAGCGGGGGGGGGCTGCAGAAGGATGTAATCAGGCTAGGAGAGTGGGCAATGAAGTGGCAGATAGAATACAATTCCATAAAGTGTGAGGTTATTCACTTTGGAAGGAGAAATGGAGGTATAGACTATTTTCTAAACGGGAAATGGCTTCGGAAATCAGAAGCACAAAGGGACTTGGGAGTCCTCATTCAGGATTCTCTTCAGGTTAACGTGCAGGTTCAGTCGGCAGTTAGGAAGGCAAATGCAATTTTAGTATTCATGTCGAGAGGGCAAGAGCAAGGATGTACTTCCGAGGTGATATAAGACTCTGGTCAGACCCCATTTGGAGTACTGAAAGCAGTTTGGGCCCCGTATCTAAGGAAGGATGTGCTGGCCTTGGAAAGGGTCTCGAGGAGGTTCACAAGAATGATCCCTGGAATGAAGAGCTTATCGTACGAGGGACGATTGAGGACTCTGGGTCTGTACTCATTGGAGTTTAGGAGGATGAGGGGGGATCTTATTGAAACTTACAGAATACTGAGAGGCCTGGATAGAGTGGACGCGGAGAGGATGTTTCCACTAGTGGGAGAGACTAAGAACGCGAGGGCACAGCCTCAGACTGAAGGGACGATCCGTTAAAACAGAGATTAGGAAGATGGTGAATCTGTGGAACCAATGCCACAGAAGGCTGTGGAGACCCAATCACTGAGTGTCTTTAAGACAGAGATAGATAGATTCTTGATTCATAAGGGGATCAGGGGTTATGGGGAGAAGGCAGGAGAATGGGGTTGAGAAACATATCAGCCATGATTGAATGGTGGAGCAGACTCGATGGGTCGAATGGCTTAATTCTGCTCCTATGTCTTCTAGTCTTATCACCCTGCGGTTCGTGGGATCTTGCCCTGCACAGAGTGGCTGATGAATTTCCTACATTACTACTATGACTACACTTCTCGATTGTCTGTAAAGAGCTTTGAAGAGTGCAGTGAACAAAGAGCAAAGAAATGTACAGCACAGGAACAGGCCCTTCGGCCCTCTAAGCCTGCGCCGACCATGCTGCCTGTCTAAACTATAATCTTCTACACTTCCTGGGTCCATATCCCTCTATTCCCATCCTATTCATGTATTTGTCAAGATGCCCCTTAAGCGTCACGTATCGTCCCTGCTTCCACCACCTCCTCCGGCAGCGAGTTCCAGGCACCCACTACCCTCTGTGTAAAAAACTTGCCTCGTACATCTCCTCTAAACCTTGCCCCTCGCACCTTAAACCTATGCCCCCTAGTAATTGACCCCTCTACCCTGGGGAAAAGCCTCTGACTATCCACTGTGTCTATGCCCCTCATAATTTGTAGACCTCGATCAGGTCGCCCCTCAACCTCCGTCGTTCCAGGGAGAACAAACCGAGTTTATTCAACCACTCCTCATAGTGAATGCCCTCCATACCAGGCAACATCCTGGTAAATCTCTTCTGCACCCTCTCTAAAGCTTCCACATCCTTCTGGTAGTGTGGCGACCAGAATTGAACACTGTACTCCAAGTGTGGCCTAAGGTTCTATCCAGCTGCAACAGGGTTTGCCAATTTTTATACTCAATGCCCTGGCCAATGAAGGCAAGCATGCCGTATGCCTTCTTGACTACCTTCTCCACCTGTGTTGCCCCTTGCAGTGACCTGTGGACCTGTACACCTAGATCTCCCTGACTGTCAATACTCGAGTGGTTGTGAGAAGGACTGCATTTATAGTGTGTTCAAGTGTGGGATTTGAACCCATAACCTTTTGACTCAGAGATACGAGTGCTACCCACTGAGCCAAAGCTGACACATAATGATAATGTTGTTAAAAATATATATATCCCTGCACTATGAATAGTGCAAATCCTGCTGGAGCACCATTAGTCATCATTCTTCACAAAACCTTCATTCATTTGCCACTGATTTTTACTTCCTATTCTCCAAGGCAAATTTTCAATTCACTTATTAGTTCAGTATTACAGGATAAAGCACTTAAAATAATTAAATCCCATACAACAGAAACTCCATTGAGAGCAACACTCATCTATATAACCCCAGGATAACACTTTAATATAAGTGGCAAAGGAACGAAAGGTTGTGGAGGATTTTAGAAATTGTCATATTTTATACAGTAATGTTATTAAAACCTGGGTTAAGATGCATACAGACAGTATGACTGCTAGAGCGGTGATTATGGTGTCGTAAAAGTGAGGTTATTATTGATTTGCAGGTGAAGTGATACGTTAATAGGTCACGAGAACCATTTACTTGTTTACAAATAGCTAGCTAATGGAATATAGTTTAGGTCTGACCGGCTCTGGGGTGTAGCTAATTAATGAGAAGTATTGGGTTAGATCCTGGCTAAACAAGTCAAGAGGCATCTTATAAGAAGAGACAAATGAATGCCTTATGTTTTGGGTACATGTGATGTAGTTAACGGGAGGAGCCTGGTCTGTCTGGTGAGTCCGTAGGTTCAAGGGGCGAGATTCTCCGACCACCCGCCGGGTCGGAGAATCGCCGGGGGCTGGCGTGAATCCCGCCCCCGCCAGTTGCCAAATTCTCCACCACCGGATATTCGGCGGGGGCGGGAATCGCACCGCGCCGGTTGGCGGGCCTTCCCGCACGATTCTCCGGCCCGGATGGGCCGAAGTCCCGCTGCTAAAATGCCTGTCCCGCCGGCGTAGATTAAACCACCTATCTTACCGGCGGGACAAGGCGGCGCGGGCGGGCTCTGGGGTCCTGGGGGGGTCCTGGGGCGATCTGGCCCTGGGGGGTGTCCCCACGGTGGCCTGGCCCGCGATCGGGGCCCACCGATCCGCGGGCGGGCCTGTGCCGTGGGGGCACTCTTTCCCTTCCACCTTCGCCATGGTCTCCACCATGGCGGAAGCGGAAGGGACTCTCTCCACTGCGCATGCGCGGGAATGCCGTCAGCGGCCGCTAACGCTCCCGCGCATGCGCCGCCCGGAGGTGTCATTTCCGCACCAAAGGCCTTTTCTGCCAGCTGGCGGGGCGGAAATTCGTCCGGCGCCGGCCTAGCCCCTTAAGGTTGGGGCTCGGCCCCCAAAGACGCGGAGGATTCCGCACCTTTGGGGCGGCGCGATGCCCGACTGATTTGCGCCGTTCTGGGGGCCAGTCGGCGGACATCGCGCTGTTTCCGGAGAATTTCGCCCTAGAACTCTAATCTTAACAGACGTTTTTTGGCTTGGTTCTGTAAGTTTCTCCCTCCAAAGATTCTGCACAGAGAAAAGCAAGAACAACTCTGGTTGTTAACTTTATTCATGGATGGTATTTAAAATACATTGGTTTGCTTATTTGGAATATAGTGGCAGGTTTAGGAAGTAGGTTGAGATTTTTTTCTTTTACTCAAGAACTATTGTAACTGCCAACTGTAAAGCTATTTCTTTGTTGCTACTGTGGTTATTTCTGTGGTTAAATTAAAGTTGTTTTCAATGTAAATGATACCTATTGGTCAGTGTTATCGTCCTGTGGAGCAGTAACATTTCCTCTCAGTTTTACAAATTGCAAATAGTCGAGTTAACAGCCATACACATAGTATGACTGCTAGAGTTGTGATTAAGGTGTCGTAAAAATGAGATGATCACTGATTTGCAGGTGAAGTGTTGATTTTGACAACCATTTACTCATTTACAGATAGCTACTAATAGACTATTGCTCATGTTTGAAGGACCCTTGGGGGTGTAGATAATTAATGAGGGGTATTGTGTTGGTTCTGGCGAAACAAAGTCGAGTGATCCTAACAATATACATTTGAACTGGAAAAATCTGCAGGGCTACGGGGAGGAACGGGGCACATTAAAAACGCTCTTTCTAAAAGGTTGGACGGAATGTGCTCCTCCTAGTGGTATAACGCTACAACAGTAACTGCAGTTCAGAAAGATATTAATGTGGCATGAATCAACAACTTGAAGATTCATTCTTAAAGCAAACAGACTTAAGCAGAATATTGCATTTGGAGACGAACCAATATGATGCACCTGACATTGTTCCCAAGACCCAGTGATCTCAGGCCAAGAGCTGGTGTGTGTGTGCCCACCCCCGCCCCAGAACTGGTCATCCCAAGACCGGGATGGAGTGTAAAAATTCTTTAATCGCTGATTACAACCCTGACTGTGGCCGATTTGGAACTTGGGTTTTCAGTTGTGACCGGGTAAGATTAGCATTTCTGGCAATCTCGTCCAGTGGTATTTTTAAATCATACAGGACCAGTCTGACTAACATTTCGCGTGCGCTGAATACATCACTTTTAGTCATCCTATTTTTTTTTTTAAGAAACTTAAAAATAAAATTCCAATTAAGGGGCAATTTAACGTGGCCAATTCACCTACCCTGTTCACCACCCTGCTGAGCAGTCCTACCCAGATATACCCACCCTGAACCCATTATTCCGCACTCAACTTATTTTTAGACTTGCAAGACAATGAGTGCTCCATTCATTCATATTTTGGTGAATATGACTACACAGCTTTTTTAAAAAATGATTGTTTGTATTGTCGTCATCTTTTACACTTCTCTACCCTCTTGCCCATCCCTAATTTTCACTGCTCAACATTGGTCGCCTTGCCTTTAGGTGCCTGGGTTCAACTCTGGAATCCCCTCCCTACCTCACCATCCATCTATAAGACGCTCCTCAAAAACGACCCCTTGACCAAGCTTTTTGGCCACTGGTTCGAATGTCTCCTTGCGTGCAAATCGGATTAGAGAGCGTTGTACATCCAAAACGTAGCTCTCCTGATTTTTTTCTTTGCTCATGAATGGGAGATGGGACGGGTGTTAGCAATAATAATCTTTATCGTCACAAGTCGGCTTCATTGTGGGACAGGTGTTAGTAATAATAATCTTTATTGTCACAAGTAGGCTTCATTGCAATGAAGTTACTGTGAAAATTCCCGAGTTGCCACATTCCGGCGCCTGTTCGGGTACAGTTAGAATTCAGAATGTCCAATTCACCTAACAAACATCTTTCGGGACAAATGGGAGGAAACCGGAGCACCCGGAGGAAACCCACGCGGAAACGGGGAGAACGTGCAGACTCCAAGCTGGGTCCCTGGCGCTGTGAAGCAACAGTGCTAACCACTGTGCCGCCCAAGGACAGCCTATGATCTTCAGTGCTGTACACACTGGCAATCCAAAACATCCCAAGCGCCATAACAACAACTTGTGGGCAGCACGGTGGCGCAGTGGTTAGCATTGCTGCCTCACGGCGCCGAGGTCCCAGGTTCGATCACGGCTCTGGGTCACTGTCCGCGTGGAGTTTGCACATTCTCCCCGTGTTTGCGTGGGTTTCGCCCCCACGACCCAAAAAGATGTGCAGGCTAGGTGGATTGGCCGCACCAAATTCCCCTTAATTGGAAAAAATGAATTGGGCACTCTTAAATTTATAAAAAGAAGAAAAAAAGAAAACAACAACAACTTAATACCGCACCGTTAAAAATGAGTTAAACAGCCCAAGGCTGTTGTCAAACAGAATAGGACACTGAGCCATAAGGAGATATTAGGATAGACAGCCAATATTTGGTCCAAGGGATAGACTTTAAGGAGCTTCTTAAAGAGAGACGCACACACATTATTAGGTTCCAAAATACATTCAGAAATAATCCCATGCCAGGCACAAGAATCGGTAGTTTTCATTTGACCATACCAAGTCCCCAGTAGTGTTTCTAGTAAAAGAGAGGTGATGTGACAAGGGACAAAGAATAGATTCACCAACCTTGAAGAAGAAGCCAACAGACTTTGGTTCAGAATCCATTTGGTCACTTGTGGATTCACTCACACCCTCTGAGCCATCTTCACTTTCCTCAGGGCCTTTTAAGGAGGACAGCGGTATCTCGATTAAACTAGTCCTTTTAACAATGGTGGCACCGACCTTCATTCCACCGTTAGGCTGCTCGTCCGTCTGCCCACCCGTCTTTCGAGGTACTATTGGCCCCACCGGCCGGAGATTACCTTCACTTTCAAGGTCCAAGTGGGGTTCGTCAGGCCCCGCCGCTGAAGGTTCATTTGACTGGCCAACAAGGCTCGCAATTAGTCCAACTGGCCTTTGCTTTGGCCGGACACCAACATCCAGCTCTTCGTTATCAGTGCCGAAACAAATGGAAGACTTGGTTTGGACCGTCACCAGGCTCGGCGAGAACCTGCGGAGGTGAGGCAAGGTGTCGACGTCCTGCGGGGGTGTAAGGACGCGGGTTATAGGCGTGATCTTCAGCTCGGCCGGCCGCGAGTGCCTCGGGCTCTTTGGAGGGGCTGAATTGGTCTTCTTCTGGTCGGACTGGGGCGAGCGGGTGACAGAAGAAACCGGTTTGCGCGAGGGCGAGGGCGAGGGGGACGAAAGCTCAGCAGAGCGGGACGGCTGGAAATCGCGCGTTGGCCGCTGCGAGGACGGTTTGGGGGCAGGGATTACCCAAGCCTGCACGGTTTTCTTCTCCATCAGTGTCTCTTGCTGTTGTGCCAAGCGCTGCATGTCAATTTGCAGGGAGGACAAGGCCGAGTTGAGTTTGGCAACCGCATTGTTATACTCCCCAATATCCGAGTCCACCTCTGGTTCTTTTGGGGATTCGGATACCCTTAGTTTCCCATCTTTTTCTCCATTGTCCTTGCTAGGACTTTCCGCGTGATCTTTTTCCAACGTTCTTCCATCCCTTCCCTTAAAATCAGGCTGCATTGGACTTTCATTTTCGTCATCTTCGTCATCCTCAATTTTTGACAACCTTTCTTCCAGGGATAACTTCCTCTTGTCTTCATCCTCCGAGGCTCCGTTTTCCGGCTCCCCCACTTCCTCTTTCTTCTTCAACTGCAGGAATGCGCTCTTCCCTAACCGCTGCCGGTGCTTAGCAAAAATAGCCTCAATCCTCTTCTTCTGAGCCTCAATAGCTCGCCGTTTCTCCTCCAGCCTAATCCCCAGTTGAGTCATCTCAGTGGCCAGGGCCTGGTTCTGGCTGGGAGTCTCCTCAGGCCTTTGACTCCAGGACGCCATCTGCTGGTCGTTGAGGTCCGAGCTATCGGGCGTCGTCTTCTGGGAGCTGCTGGACTTGGAGTCGGGTGGGTTGATCTTCTTCATCTTCCGCTCGGCAAAGTTGGTCATCTTCACGCCCGAGCCGGAGGAGGCCACGCTCTCGGCCTGCGAGCTGATCGAGCTGAGGCATGAGGTGCACTCGTCTTTGCTGCCGGAGTCCTTCTCGTGAGCAGCCCGCGAGCAGTCCTCCGCGTCGGAATCCAGACTGTTGTCTCTCAGGACGGAGTCGTCGTCCCGGGAGAGGTTACCGTCTTCTGACAGAGCGACTCCGCTGCTCAGCTGTTCCCCACCAGGCGCGAGAACCCCGGGCTCCTTAGCTGCGTCCGCGGACTTGTGCGGAGGGTTGAGCTCGAGTTTGGACGGACTCGTCTTGGGTTTTAGAAAACGTTCCGACAGTTCAGGCCGATGGAGAAAGAAGCCATCTGCTGCTCCCTCGGGGCGCAGTCTGGGTTCAAGTTTATCTGTGTTATGAATTATTTTCAGCGCTTCTTCAATTGTTGGCAGCTCGGTGTAATTATGATCATCGATGACGCCATTTTGAACAGGCCTGTGGAGATCTTTCTCCATCTTATTGGCCAATTGCGGTGTCTTTCGCGGTGTTCCCGGCGACACCACTGGCCCATTCTCATTGGCTAGCTCCTCCTGCCCGAGGTAACCGGGGTCCTCCGAGGAATTGCACACGGCCCTCGGCAAACAGTTCTGAGATCGATAGGCGTTGGATGCGAGGCTGTCCGAACTCACCGACCTCATTAACCCGACAGGGTTGCCCATGACTACGTCCACATCGCTGTCTAAGCCAAAGGGAATGCTGAAGGACACGGCTTGTGACAACGGCCTGCACAAAGAAAGAAATCAAGATCCACGTTACATTAGATAGGTTGAAAGGTCAGATGTTACTTTTCAAGACAAGACTGGGTTTTGGTTACAAAAAGGACTCTCGCTATGTTCTGCTCTCACCCTCAGCCAGCGAACATCAGGAAATGGCCCAAACATGAAATCGCGGCTTGCACTCATTTCTTAGCTCTCCAAAACCTGTGCCTAACAGATGATATTCCACGTCTGAAGTTGCAACGGGACAATGTACGCACACCATCAGCCAGGATGTGATTGAAAGGCGGATCAGGCTCGGAGAGCTGAATTGCCCACTTCTGCTTCCGAACCTGCCAGCACACAGGAGCAAGCCAAGCGGACTTCCAACCTCGCCCTGCCATTGAAGAGGATTTCCCAGATAATCTACTTCGACTCCACATTGCTACACCATATCCCTCAATTCCCGATTACAGTTCGTATCTGTTGCAGTGGCGAATGGGACCCCGGGCCCGCCCGACGCAGGGAGCAGCGCCCCGGGCCCGCCTGACGCAGGGAGCAGCGCCCCGGGCCGGGCTAATTGACGGAGCCCGCTACAGAGTTTAGTCTCTCTCCCTGTAGTTGACGGGAATGAGTTCAACGTGGTCATTTTTAGAAAGAGAAAGGAAGCTGGAAACATTCTCCAGCACGGAGTTAACAACATTCATTGAGAACATCACGAGCTAAAATTTCTAGCTGGGCCTGTGCCCTACTTTTTCTTATACACAAAAGTAGGCCATTTCTCACGGGGGTGACTGAATCTTAACAACAGAATGTATCAAATTGCAACACGACTGTTGCTTCGCTGCTGCAGGGAAAAGGGGACCAACATCAATCCTCTGCAGAGACACGGGACAGCTCCAGTTCCTTTGTGCCTTGAAATACCACCAAGCTCCGTCCTCGACCCATCAATTAATAGCCCTAGTGGCTACTGATGTACAATTCACAGGCCCAACCCAGACCCGCACCCCCACCACCCAGACCCCCACCCCCCCATGCACCCCACACAAGAAGCCAACTCATTGTATCCAACACTTGCACCACTGGAAATTCAGAGTTGGAAATGGGGGAAGAGAGCAAACAGAATAGAGTTTTCTCAAAGCAGGTTCCTCCCTCACACTGGGAGTGGAAACGAGGATACATTCTTGAAATGGTGCAAGGGTGCTGAAATACTCAGATGGCAGTGTCAGGGAATCAGCAGAATCCCTATTAGAAGGAGGCCATTCCACCCATCGAGTCTGCGCTGACCCTCTGAAAGAGCATCCTACCCAAGGCCAAGACCCCGCCCTATTCCTGGTGCCCCAACTAACCTTTTGGACATCTTAAGGGGCAATTTATCATGGCCAATTCAGCTCAGCTGCACATCATTGGCCTGTGGGAGGAAACCGGAGCACCCGGAGGAAACCCACGCAGACACGGGGAGGGAAAATGTGCAAACGCCACACAGCCAGTCAAGGTCGGAATTGAACCCGGTTCCCAAGCGCGGTGAGGCAGCAGTGCTAACCGCTGTGCCAACATGCCGCCCAATTTCTTGCCGATAGCAGCGAGAGTGAAAAGTTCAAGTGGTGGAATACAACTTGGGGCCTACATCACAGGACATGTTGAACATCATCGTTGCTACCGTTATAGATGTTTCAATAAGATTAGGGAGGGTGGTAAAAGAGGTGGGGGGGTGGCATTGTTAATTAGAGATACTATAACAGCTGCAGAAAGGCAATTCGAGCAGTATCTACCTACTGAGGTACTATGGGATTGAAGTCAGAAATAGGAAAGGAGCAGTCACCTTGTTAGGAGTTTTCTATAGGCCCCCCAATAGTAGCAGAGATGTGGAGGAACAGATTGGGAAACAGATTTTGGAAAGGTGCAGAAGTCATAGGGTAGTAGTCATGGGTGACTTTAACTTCCCAAACATTGGGTGGAAACTCTTTAGATCAAATAGTTTGGATGGGGTGGTGTTTGTGCAGTGTGTCCAGGAAGCTTTTCTAACACAGTATGTAGATTGTCCGACCAGAGGGGAGGCCATATTGGATTTGGTACTTGGTAATGAACCAGGGCAAGTGATAGATTTGTTAGTGGGGGAGCATTTTGGAGATAGTGACCACAATTCTGTGACTTTCACTTTAGTAATGGAGAGGGCAAGGTTTACAATTGGGAGAAGGGTAAATACGATGTTGTCAGACAAGAATTGAAGTGCATAAATTGGGAATATAGGCTGTCAGGGAAGGACACAAGTCAAATGTGGAACTTGTTCGAGGAACAGGTACTACGTGTCCTTGATATGCATGTCCCCGTCAGGCAGGGAAGAGATGGTCGAGTGAGGGAACCATGGTTGACAAGAGAGGTTGAATGTCTTGATAAGAGGAAGAAGAAGACTTATGTAAGGCTGAGGAAACAAGGTTCAGCCAGGGCGCTGGAGGGATACAAGGTAGCCAAGAGGGAACTGAAGAAAGGGATTAGGAGAGCCAAGAGAGGGCATGAACAATCTTTGGCGGGTAGGATCAAGGAAAACCCCAAGGCCTTTTACACATGTGAGAAATATGAGAATGACTAGAGTGAGGGTAGGTCCGATCAAGGACAGTAGCGGGAGATTGTGTATTGAGTCTGAAGAGATAGGAGAGGTCTTGAATGAGTACTTTTCTTCAGTATTTACAAATGAGAGGGGCCATATTGTTGGAGAGGACAGTGTGAAACAGATTGGTAAGCTCGAGGAAATACTTGTTAGGAAGGAAGATGTGTTGGGCATTTTGAAAAACTTGAGGATCGACAAGTCCCCCGGGGCTGACGGGATATATCCAAGGATTCTATGGGAAGCAAGAGATGAAATTGCAGAGCCGTTGGCAATGATCTTTTCGTCCTCACTGTCAACAGGGGTGGTACCAGGGGATTGGAGAGTGGCGAATGTCGTGCCCCTGTTCAAAAAAGGGACTAGGGATAACCCTGGGAATTACAGGCCAGTTAGTCTTACTTCGGTGGTAGGCAAAGTAATGGAAAGGGTACTGAGGGATAGGATTTCTGAGCATCTGGAAAGACACTGCTTGATTAGGGATAGTCAGCACGGATTTGTGAGGGGTAGGTCTTGCCTTACAAGTCTTATTGAATTCTTTGAGGAGGTGACCAAGCATGTGGATGAAGGTAAAGCAGTGGATGTAGTGTACATGGATTTTAGTAAGGCATTTGATAAGGTTCCCCATGGTAGGCTTCTGCAGAAAGTAAGAAGGCATGAGATAGTGGGATATTTGGCTAGTTGGAGAACGAACTGGCTAACCGATAGAAGTCAGAGAGTGGTGGGGGATGGCAAATATTCAGCCTGGATCCCAGTTACCAGTGGCGTACCGCAGGGATCAGTTCTGGGTCCTCTGCTGTTTGTGATTTTCATTAATGACTTGGATGAGGGAGTTGAAGGGCGGGTCAGTAAATTTGCAGACGATACGAAGATTGGTGGAGTTGTGGATAGTGAGGAGGGCTGTTGTCGGCTGCAAAGAGACATAGATAGGATGCAGGGCTGGGCTGAGAAGTGGCAGATGGAGTTTAACCCTGAAAAGTGTGAAGTTGTCCATTTTGGAAGGACAAATATGAATGCGGAATACAGGGTTAACGGTAGAGTTCTTGGCAATGTGGAGGAGCAGAGAGATCTTGAGGTCTATGTTCATACATCTTTGAAAGTTGCCACTCAAGTGGATAGAGCTGTGAAGAAGGCCTATGGTGTGCTAGCGTTCATTAACAGAGGGATTGAATTTAAGAGCCGTGAGGTGATGATGCAGCTGTACAAAACCACATTTGGAGTACTGAGTGCAGTTCTGGTCGCCTCATTTTAGGTAGGATGTGGAAGCTTTGGAAAAGGTGCAAAGGAGATTTACCAGGATGTTGCCAGGAATGGAGAGTAGGTCTTACGAGGAAAGGTTGAGGGTGCTAGGCCTTTTCTCATTAGAACGAAGAAGGACGAGAGGCGACTTGATAGGGGTTTATAAGATGATCAGGGGAATAGAGTAGACAGTCAGGGACGTTTTCCACGGGTGGAACAAACCATCACAAGAGGACATAAATTTAAGGTAAATGGTGGAAGATATAGGGGCGGTTTAGCACAGGGCTAAAGAGCTGGCCTTTAAAGCAGACCAAGACAGGCCAGCAGCACGGTTCAATTCCCGTACCGGCCTCCCTGAACAGGCGCCGGAATGTGGCGACTAGGGGCTTTTCACAGTAACTTAATTTGAAGCCTACTTGTGACAATAAGCGATTTTCATTTCATTTCATTGGGGGGGGGGGGGTCAGAGGTAGGTTCTTTACCAGAGAGTAGTGGGGGAATGGAATGCACTGCCTGTGGAAGTAGTCGAGTAGGAAACATTAGGTTCCTTCAAGCAGCTATTGGATAGGTACATGGATCACGGTAGAATGATATAGTGTAGATTTATTTGTTCTTAAGGGCAGCACGGTAGCATTGTGGATAGCACAATTGCTTCACAGCTCCAGGGTCCCAGGTTCAATTCCGGCTTGGGTCACTGTCTGTGCGGAGTCTGCACATCCTCCCAGTGTGTGCGTGGGTTTCCTCCGGGTGCTCCGGTTTCCTCCCACAGTCCAAAGATGTGCAGGTTAGGTGGATTGGCCATGATAAATTGCCCTTAGTGTCCAAAATTGCCCTTAGTGTTGGGTGGGGTTACTGGGTTATGGGGATAGGGTGGAGGTGTTGACCTTGGGTAGGGTGCCCTTTCCAAGAGCTGGTGCAGACTCGATGGGCCGAATGGCCTCCTTCTGCACTGTAAATTCTATGATAATGTATGATTAATCTAGGACAAAGGTTCGGCACAACATCGTGAGCCGAAGGGCCTGTTCTGTGCTGTATTTTTCGATGTTCTATGTTCTACCGCTTGTTCCCCTGTCCAAAAATTACCTCTTTAGCTGTTTCTTCGTCCATGACTTTCCAAAGGAATCGACTTGTGACATTGAGGTAGAGTGATTCAGCGCACCTGAGAAGAAATATTCAGAGATGATTTAACACTTCAATATAATAGAGGAACAGGTCAAAAGACAACATTTTGTTTGCTCCCCTCCCCCTTGGCTAGGTATGATGATTGAAAGATGTTCAGAAAATTGGATTACAAATGTAATGGGAAACTTAATGGTCAAAAGACTGGTCTTCGAATGTGTTTGTTTAAAAATAATTCTATCCTGCAGGACTTGGGTCGTTTTAGCCGCCAGCAGATGAAATTTGAAGAAGCAATGTGTTTTTCAGTCTGGGCTAATGCATAGTGGTTATGCCTGGGGGAAGTCCCAGGAGATAAGTTGTAGTCTTTCAGCTTGGTTTGGTGGTGGTGGTGGTGGTGGTGTTGGGGGGGGGGGGGGGGGGGGGGGGGGGGGGAATGAGGTCCTTGCAGGGTGGAGCCAAGGAAGGCAGAAAGACATTTTGAAAGCATCAGAGGGGCATTTGGTGGAAAATCTTTGGAGAGAGGAGTTGAAGTCTGATCTGCCTGATACGGAGTCCATAATTCTTCCACAGTAAGATGGATTGAGAGCTGTATGTTTCTTTTCTTGTTGATTAATTGGATAACAGTGTTTAAGGTGTAAGCTGTTCCTGCTGTGAAGTTAAAAGGTTTAATATTGTAGTTACAGTAATGTTTTGTTTCAAAAATAACCAAGCCCTATTTTTGTCATGCAATCACTCCTGGAGTGAATCATTGTTCCTGCACAGTCTTAGAAATAACCTAAAAAATTGGCATTGTGGTCCAGTATCCCAGCCATTGTTGAGATCATGGGCGGGATTCTCTCAGCCCATACCCGGTCGGAAAATCGCCCGGCCGGGCATGATTCCGCCCTGACGCATTGGCAGACCCATGCCGCCATTTGATGCTGGTATCAGCAGCTGGAGCAGCGTGGGTCACTCCAGTGCCATGCTGGACCCCTGTAGGGCAGAGGATCGCTACACATAGAGTTAAGCTCTCCAGTTTGTATGACGGCATCAACACTCTGCCTTCAGATGGGAGAGTCCCATCGCTGGCTTTGAAAGCAGACCAAGGCAGGCCAGCAGCACGGTTCGATTCCCGTAACAGCCTCCCCGAACAGGCGCCGGAATGTGGCGACTAGGGGCTTTTCACAGTAGCTTCATTTGAAGCCTACTTGTGACAATAAGCGATTTACATTTCATTTTTCATTTCATTCCCGCCCCTGGTCTGGGATCGTAACACGAGGTACAGTGGCATTGCAGTTGTTCCATTGTAATTAACCCTCTACTTGACAATCAAGTCCAATCCAATCTAGCACCTTGGTGCAAGCTGTGGATTGGATCAAGAACTAAAACGGCCCTTAAATTTGGCCCGTTCCTGTAATCGAACCATTCTCTGACATGCATTCAGAAACAATTGCTTTTTTTTTTTAAAAAAAGGACCACACACAAGCTTTAATCAAAGATAGGTTGCGAGTTCCCAATGTTCAGAGAGATTATTATAATTGTGCCAAAATGCACAAGCTCGGTTTTCATGACTGAGGTTTATTCAAAGAATTTCTTCAAAGTAACATACTTCGAGGGGTAGTAATTAAGAAAAGCAATAGTTCTCAGACATCAGCATGCTCACGTCAAAGTCTTCCAGCTCAACATACTAGCTGTGCGTCTAATGGGAGTTACAGGATTCCACCTCGGGATTACAGACTGGAATCTCCAATGGAGAATCAATCACTACTGCTTCATGTTATGCTCACTTCAGTTCACACCGTCGAAGGGATACCGATGTTAGGTAATCGCGTGCTGCACTGTCCCATCAAACAAAGCTCCGTTTGAAAATATACCTCAGACAGGAGATCACATTTTCTGACATTACCGTCTTTTGGCTATGACATTAAACCGGCGGCTTGCTTCGGTGGGAGAATCCCACTGCATTAATCCAGTTATCTCTTAACCATATTGCTGCTTCTAGGAACTTGCTGCATGTAAACTGGCTGCTTCCTAAAGTAACCCCGCGTTTATAAAGAAAAAGGGATTCAACAGCTGTAAAGCACTTTGTGACAGATGCTGTGTCAACAAAAGTCTTTCAGAGGGGTGAATTACAGACACATTGTGTAGCTCTCAACATGTACTACTCCGCTTCCTGTGCTATTGGAGGTGGGCTGATGATACCAGGAAGCAATAATTAGACCAACAAACGGAAATATAATTCAGCCCCCACAGAACTAATGATTAGAATGAATGATTTGCGCAGTTCCCACGTTGAAAAGAACGCATTGAAACAGTCATTATAGATACAGCCTATGTAAACATGTCACGCTGCAATTACACCTTCCTACGGGGGGGGGGGGGTTGCAACGCCACCAAATGACAGCGAACTGCAGTTACAGCCCGACACATTCTATACAGGGAGTTGTCATTCAAAACATGGCACTTAGACGGGAAATAATGTGACAGGGTGCGAGTGCAGATGTTGAATATTTATGGATAATATCATATTACAAACACCAGGCCTGCCCCAACTCAAGAGGTGAAAAGTAAAAGACATCCTTGTCGGGTTATTAGTCATTTAACTGTGTTTTTTTGGTTTGTTCAATTATTGTGGGGTGTATTCCGTGGGTGTGGAGCTATACCAGTAGGTCATAATTATAGAATAATAGATAGCTTTAACAGCAAATTACAAGGTAATTCAATTGCACTGCTCTAATGACAAGCTGCAACTATGAAGGAGGTTCCAATCGGCAACACAGATGGAATTACTGCGCTACACTCACGGTCAGGTCCATATTTCTTCCACTGAAGCAGTTGTTTAAAATCAAGTTTCTTTGCTCAGTGCAAAAGGTACTGTGCCAGCGGGAAAGGTGGCGGGCTACAGGAGAGGAAGCAATTAAGACTATTTGGACTGTTACAGCACATCTCTGGGTTGCAGTGTGCGTGATCAGATCCCCTAGAGAGTCAGCTTGGATCAGTTGGTAGCACCAGCTTCCATCCATGTCCGAAGGTTAGGAGGCTCAAGCTGCGTCGCGAGAATGGGGCACATAATCTCGGTGGATAGGCTGTGGAGCCACCACTGCAGTGGCTGGAGAAAGGCTCCTTATATAATAATCTTAATTGTCACAAGTAGGCTTACATTAACACTACAATGAAGTTATTGTGAAAAGCCCCTAGTCGCCACATTCCGGCACCTGTTCGGGTACACGGAGGGAGAATTCAGAATGTCCAATTCACCTAACAGCATGTCTTGAAAGGAAATGAAAATCGCTTATTGTCACAAGTAGGCTTCAAATTAAGTTACTGTGAAAAGCCCCTAGTCGCCACATGCCGGCGCCTGTTCGGGGAGACTAGTACGGGAATTGAACTGTGCTGCTGGCCTGCTTTAAAAGCCAGCGATTTAGCCCAGTGTGCTAAACCAGCTCCTGGTGGGACTTGTGGGAGGAAACCGGAGCACCCGGAGGAAACCCACGCAGTCACAGGGGGAGAACGTGCAGACTCCGCACAGACAGTGACCAAGCCGGGAATCGAACCTGGGACCCTGGAGCTGCAAAGCAACAGTGCTAACCACTGTGCTACCATGTGCCTGCCTCGGAGATGGGAGATACACACACCGTAGAGACCTGGTAAAATGCTGTCAACATTTGCCATTCAATTTTGCTATGTCAACCGTCACAGTGCAGTTACGAGCATCTAGGTGGCACTGTGGAGACGTTTCTAAAGTCACCTCCAACATAAACATCATACACACAGCCAACATTTATCACCGAGTCAAGGAGTTAGATAGTGGAATAAACTGTACTGTGAATATTCTCAACAACTATTCCTGAATAGGAAAACAACTTAAAAGGTGATGTTATTTGGATTTCAGTAACAGGTGTTATCAAGCATGGAAAACCTCTGGATAATTTCTGTTTGAACGAAGGATGGCATTTACATAGTGCCTTTTGATCTCCGAACCATTCCAAAAGCAGTTTACAGCTAATGAACTACCTTAAATGTGGTTGTTGCTCTATTGTAGGGCAACGCAGCAGCCAATTTCCCCACCAAGCAGCATTGGTGTGTCAGCCTAGATTACACACTTAAATCTCTTGAGTGAGACTCGAACTTTCACCTTTCTGCCTCAGAGACCAGAGAAATGGCAAGGAACCAACACCACAAATTACAGAATTGGTCTTTCTCAACTTAGCTCACAACTAAAGTGCAGATGGCCACAGGCGGGACACTGGTGATGGTCTGAGAGAAATCAATTTGAGTTATTGAACCTAGCAGAGTACATAAAGAGTAATCTACAACATGTGGTAAACCACTGTAGTGTATAATGTGCATTGTGGTAAATGGCTACTGTATTACATGTAATATGGTAAACCACTGCCCGATGCCCGGTATAAAGGTGGCTGGTCTCTGCCTCTGACCCAGTTCGGGATCAGAGGCCAGGAGGCTTTCTGTTTAGTGTATTAAAGCCTCAGTTACGTTCACTACTCGTCGTGTGTTCATTGATGGCGCATCACAACATCAGACTGATAAGGTGCATTTTCCCCCCCTTTGATTTTGAACAAAATGGCAGCATAACTAATTCCAGTTACCAATAATTGCAAACGGAAATTCTTGGGACAGAAACAGTTTCCATATTCAGCCAGAAAGATTAGAAATTGTTTAAAAATTAGAGCACCCAATTCCTTCTTTCCCAATTGAGGGGCAATTTAGGGTGGCCAATCCACCTAGCCTGCACATCTTTTTGGGTTGTGGGGGTGCGACCCACGCAGACACGGCAAGAATGTGCAAACTCCACACTGACAGTGACCCGGGATTGAACCCGGGTCCTCAGCACCATGATACAGCAGTGCTAGC
Source organism: Scyliorhinus torazame (assembly GCF_047496885.1). Classification (NCBI taxonomy): domain Eukaryota; kingdom Metazoa; phylum Chordata; class Chondrichthyes; order Carcharhiniformes; family Scyliorhinidae; genus Scyliorhinus; species Scyliorhinus torazame. The sequence continues at coordinate 19,978,368 of NC_092733.1, forward strand.
CACTGCACGGCCACGCTGCCCAGAGAGAAATTAGAATTAGAATGGCACAAGCCTTTATCATCCCTTCCGAGAAGACTCCCTCTGCTGGTACACTTGTGTCTGGTGAGCAGATAAAAAGCACATTGCAATACAAAATTGGAGGAACTTCTTTATGCAGGAGGGTAGTGGAACTCTGGGATGCTCTTCTCCAGAAAGCTGTGGATGTTAGGGGCCAAATTAAACTTTCAAAGACCGAGATCGATAGATTCAACAGACATGGAGCCAAGGCGGATAAACGGGGTTGAGATACAGATCAGCCATGACCTAACAGAATGGTGGAACAAGCTCAAGGGAAGGTGAATGCCCCACCCCCCCCACCCCACCCTCTGTTTCTATATTCCAAGGGGAGAAAAGCTTTCCTCTGCTCGAGTACAGTTGCATAGAAAGGAGGAACAAAGTCTAACGCAAACATCAAAACTCAAGCGGCCAAATAAAACTTCAGAAGAGACACATACAGGACAAGTACAGCACAGGGTTAGATACAGAGTAAAGCTCTCTCTATGCTGTCCCCATTAATCCCAGGACAGGGTTAGGTACAGCACAGGGTTAGGTACAGAATAAAGATCCCTCCACACTGTCCTATCAAACACTCCCAGGGCAGGTACAACAGAGGGTTAGATATTAATTTAAAACCGAGATACGCTTGAAAAAAAAAAAAAAAAAAAAAACTTGGTCTAGTTGCTCCATTTAGGTAGATTTTAAAACACAACAGCACAGGAGGACTTAACTCAAGATTGAAATCATACAAATTTAAGAGATCGCAAATTGAGATGAAGTGTTGGAACCTGAACCATTTACAGAAGAACTGACGTATGCATAACTTGCCCTCGGTACTGTTGCTAACTTTTGGTGGTTCAATTGGCTCTGTTTAATAACCTTTGCTCTCGAGTCGCCAGGTATCATTATGATACCGCCACGAGGTTCAAGTTCAAGTAATGATCAATAATTCAATACACAAATTAGTAAGATTCAAATCAAAGCACATTTATTATACACAGCAAATCACTACTCATGCATAAACTCTACTTCTAAGCTACTTCTACAACTAACAGGCCTACTTAGCTTCGGACTGGCCCACCAGGTCAGGGGAACAAATGGCCTTTTGTTCGGGTTCGGAGTCTGCGGGATTCAAAGGTTGGTACGGACTGGTAGCTAGGAGCGCCCATCTCGTAGCGAGCGTCGACTTAAGACTTACGGGCTCTTGGCGGCAGCTGAACCGGTCATTGTCAAGGGTTGGTTCACGTTGCTGAGTGACCCGGTCAAGAAGGACGATTTGAACTTGGGGGCTTTACTTTATAGTCCCCAGGGGCTTCCCGCCTTTCGGGACGGACCCCGTACCTGGTTCCAAGTGATTGGACTTCGTTCCAATCGCTTGGTTCGATTTCTCCAATACTGGAGCGGTTCCCTGATCGATAGGCAGTCTTGAGGTGTCCGTTAACCTCTTTTGTGTTGGCTCCTGCTGGCGTCGAGGAGTCTGGCTTGGCCTTGTTTATCCCAACTGTTTTGATTGTTCCCGGGGATCGCTCATTAGTATGTAGATGGCTGCTACATTATTATGCAGATGGCTGCTTGTATCGATGCGGTCTGGGCTTTTGCAGAGTTTAATACACAGTAAACTTGCACCTGCTAGTTTCTGCCTCGGTTGGCTGAATTTCCCTTCAGCCTTTGCTGTTCTCCATTTTACATTGGGAGTTGGCCAACCCAGGTGGCTACAGTACCTATTAACCTTCAACTAGGAATGGGGAAAATCATTCACAGAAAAACTGAAGCAAGCCTCTTCCTGGACACAGTCAATTTGCAAAGAGTGAAAAGCTACATTTCATGACCGGCAAGGGGAAAATACCCATTAACAAACAAAATTATTTCTGGCCCACAGCGTTAATAAATAATATGCGTGCACACGAGGAAAATATATGCTAGACCAAAGTTCAACTTGTTTAATCCTTCCCAGACCGCCGGAGCGGAAAGGGGAGGCACAATACTTGGTTTTGATTGATGGGCCTTTATGGACTAGAGTTACCAACTCTGGCTGGACGCATTCCTGGAGCTTTTTAATCACGCGACGACCAATTGCTTCACCCAGTTTCTTTTTCCATCCTAATTTAATTTAAAGAAAATTAATAAACCACAACCAAAAAGTGGCTACTGCGTGTGGCAGTGCCCGGGAAATTAATCTTCAATTCCTGGAGGCTCCTGGACCATCTCTGGAGAGTTGGCAACCCTAATTCTGGCCCTTGGATCACAGGGAAGCATCAGCGGGAGGCACCCCATTACCTGAGCTGCTTCTTCGGGGTGACGTTTGCTGGATCACCGGCAGGAAGGGCTGCTTCAGCAGGAATGCGGGCAATTGGCTGGAACAAGGAGATAGTTCAAACATCAAAATCAGTGATCGCCATTAGCCACTACCGCAACAAAGGTTTCACGCGGTACCACCGCCCGGTACAAGTCTGGTTATTGCTTTGCGAGCCCAGTGGCCAGGCCACACAAGGAGATAGAGAGGCAGAACCTCCATCCACGTTGCAGGTTTTTAAGGAGCGTCTTGAAAGGGAGGAAGGGGGTAAAGAAGCAGAGAAGTTTAGGAAAGGAATTCCAGGGCCTAGGATCTTGCCCAGCTGAAGGCCTGATCAGCGAAACAAGTAAAAATCAAGGGTATGCAAGTAACCAGACTTGCCAGCGTGCAGAGATCGGAGGCCTCACTCGAGGCAGGATGTAAATGCTTGAGAGAGAGAGTAGAGCTGGCCTTTCGAGTCTGGATGACTCTTCATCAGCTCTGACAAAAAGAGTTATCCTGACTCGAAACGTTAGCTCCGTTCCCTGTCCATAGGGGCGGTCAGGCCTGCTGCAGTTTTCCAGCATTTTCTCCTTTCGTTTCAGATTCCAGCATCCTCAGTAATTCGCTTTTATATTTTTAAAAATATGGTGGAGCGGGCTGGAGGGGTGAATGGCCTAATCCTGGTCCTAGTTCTTATGTTCTTATTATATTGAAACACGGAGGGGATCTTAACAGGGCGGGTGGGGAAGAGGGCCCGGCGGGCGGGAGAGGGGGCCCGGGTGGGCGGGGGAGGGGGCCCGGGTGGGCGGGGGAGGGGGCCCGGGCGGGCGGGGGAGGGGGCCCGGGCGGGCGGGGGAGGGGGCCCGGGCGGGCGGGGGAGGGGGCCCGGGCGGGCGGGGGAGGGGGCCCGGGCGGGCGGGGAGAGGGTGGGCGGGGAGAGGGCGTCTCCTCTTGTCACAGAATCTAGAACTAGGGGGCTCACAGTTCACAAAAAGGGGTTATCCATTTAAATATTTTTTTAATTTAGTGCCCAATTCATTTTTCCCCCCCAATTAAGGGGCAGTTTAGCGTGGCCAATTCACCGACCCTGCACATCTTTGGGTCGTGGGGGTGAGACCCACACAGTCACGGGGAGAATGTGCAAACTCCACATGAACAGTGACCCGGGGCCTGGATCGAATCCGGGTCCTCGGTGTAATGAGGCAGCAGTGCTACCCACTGCGCCACCGCACCGCCCGTGTTGCCCATTTAAGACAGATGAGGATTTTTTCCCCCTCTGACGTTTGTGACGCTTGCGTGTGGGGGGGGGGGGGGGGGGTAGAAGAGGGCAGAGGTGTTTTAGATGAGCTCCAGTGTTTTACAGAGGGTGCAAGTTGGAACACCAGCCACGATAGCAGGAATACTAGAGTGTGTTGTGAATACAGTATGGACTTGCCATTCCTTCAAAGTCACCTCACGTCCTGGAGTCGCCCACTTTAAACCCTGGGGGAACCATCGCCACAAAGGCCGTAATATATTTTGAGAATGCCTACCGCCACCGCCAACCACCCCAGGGCGACAGGTGTCAGCCCTGCTCGCGTTGGATCCAATTCGCGGGATTTGGACACAAGACTATTTTAAACAAAAATGCCAGAGTTTATTCAGGAAAGAAAATGGGCTTTGATCGATCCTGTTGCACCGGATTGCGATCCAGTGTTGGCTTGGAGACTCTCTCTGTCACGGGTGGAACTGAACGTGACAGGTAGGCCTCAGCGGCAGGAGTGGAGAAACAGGCCCGAGAGGGGCGGGGCTAGGGAACGGGGCCTACTTATGGTTTTGCATCTGCTTAAAATCGAGCACTTAAAATCTCGGCACTTCATAATTTCACTTAAGCTCACTGCAAATATGTAACTTGATATACATCTGTTTTTACAATAACATTTACATTGAAACAAGTACAGAGCGAGAGCAGGTCAGGGTTAGTTAACAGCACAGCCTGTAGAAATTCAGGCCCTCGTACACCACTGCAACCCCTCCCCCCACATTCCACCGCTGCCCAAATTAATGAGGAGATTGCGTTTCTTTGACATGTAGCCCAGAGCAGCCCTGCTATGCTCAGGTCTCCCCACCTCCCAACCCCCTCTTTGTTTACATTCAATACACTAAACATGGCTGTTGAACATTGCCACTTCCAACTAGAACAGTGGGCCTCTGGAACTCTTCAAACCAAACCCACAAAAAAAAGAGAGACTGAATTCTGACATGCTACCGGTTTGATTTATTTTCACTTTCATCTCTGCCCATCGCGATTTGACTAGAACTCATGATCTGAGGCAACGTGATTGATGGAACAGGATTAAATAAATACCACCTCTGGCAGCATCGACATTGGCTGGGATTCCACCTCCCATTTACTTCAACAGAGGCCAGAAGATGGCTCCTCCCTACGGAACACCCACGTGTGCACATGGAATCTAAACCACACAACGTTCGAATCGACAAGCCCAGAATGATGCCACTACGCCACACTGTTACAGGAAGGGGCAGTAACTAGGTACTTAGAGCCAATTGAAAAATGTTCCCTTGTCTTAAAAGTTACAAGTTGATCGAGGCCTGTGTGGTGTTCTTTGTGGTTCTAAATCCTAGGATGGTTGACATACTGTTCTCAAAGACCACATAGCTTTTATATTAAACAAAGCTAAAGATTTATTCACACTACTTAATTGGATTTGACACACTCCTAGCTAATAAACAATTGACAATAAACATAGTAACTTCATCTACTATTAATCTCTACACTAAAACAATAACTATGATCTGCTCTCATTCACACTAAACATACAATCTACACTCACCTACTACTAATCTCTACACTAGTACAATAATCTGCTCTCACTCACACTATCTTTCCTATATTCTGTCTTTTAAGCTTTCTCCTCAACCACTCACCCACAAGGCTTAGTATCAATGCCTCATATAGTTCTACATCTAGCTCCCTCTAGTGGTTAATTTGGACATAACATTAACCCTTACAGTTCTGTACATTTATCATGTCACAGCCCGTACTTGGGAGCTTTAATTTATCCGTTTCCACACAAGGCTACAATCCGAACACTTTTTTTTTTTTTTTAAACTCCCCAAGTTTAAAATAGGGGGGAAAAAAGCAAAATATTACACATTCTGAAATCAAGATATTTGGAACTCAAACTGAATCACGGGTAAACAGGAGAGAGAAGTAATTGGATAGCTCTTTCCCAGCCGCGAGGGGCCAAATGGCCTCCTTCTGTGCTGCATGGCTCCCCGATAGAAAAGTCTAGACTACTAGTTGTTTTTTTTTTTTTTTTAAAGGGGCAATTTAGTGTGGCCAACCCACCTACCCTGCACATCTTTGGGTCGTGGGGGTGAAACCCAAGCAGACACGGGGAGAATATGCAAAACTCCACACGGACGGTGACCCGGGGCCGGGATCGAACCTGGGACCTCAGCACTGTAGGCAGCAGTGCTAACCACTGGGCCACCGTGCCGCCCCTCGACTACCAGTTGTGCACTTAATTCCCTGCATTGGTGAATGTAGGTTAACACCCAAGTCGTCTCTTCTGCCCCGCTGGGAACTCCCAGGGAATCAGCACCTCAAAAGATATGAAAATCTAACCCACTAGAATGACAACTGGAGGCTCACCTGGTGTTCTCGGTCCCAGTGGGAGTATTGGATCCGCTTCCAGAAGCATCTGCAACAAAATTGATCAGGTTGGTTATTGCGAGGGTATATTGTACAGTCATATAGGGTCACGTAAGGTGGCGGGGGTCATCTAATCATCTAGATTTTGAGTAAGCAGGGGGGGGGGAAATGATTTTCCAACAGAGCAATTTGATTGACGCAAGGCAAAGGCATCAATATATTTCAAGAGGTCCATGAAACACATATGGACCTCTCTCCACTTCCTCATCCAATACAATCTGGGTTAGCCGTCCCTTTCAAGGGACACAAATGGCCGTTCCTCCAATGTTTCATGGAACACTGCGGTGTGTGCAGTTAAGAATATAAGAGAAGCAATATTAGGCCCTTCGAGCCTGCTCTGCCATTCAATAAGTGATCCATGTACCGCAACTCCACTATGCTGCCGTATCCTGGAGCCCCTAGTAGTAGTAATAATAATAATAATAATAATAATAATAATAATAATAATGAAATGAAAATCGCTTATTGTCACAAGTAGGCTTCAAATGAAGTTACTGTTAAAAGCCCCTAGTCGCCACATTCCGGCGTCTGTTCGGGGAGGCTGTTACGGGAATTGAACCGTGCTGCTAGCCTGCCTTGGTCTGCTTTCAAAGCCAGCGATTTAGCCCTGTGCTAAACATCCCATGAAATGAAAATCGCTTATTGTCACAAGTAGGCTTCAAATTAAGTTACTGTGAAAAGCCCCTAGTCGCCACATTCCGGCGCCTGTTCGGGGAGGCCGGTATGGGAATTGAACCCGTGTTGCTGGTCTTGTTCTGCATTAAGCCAGCTGTTTAGACCACTGTGCTATCAAGCTATCAACTATCAAGACATTGGTTTCACTATGGCTTTATAAAAAGTAGCTTTATGGGCAGCACGGTGGCACAGTGGTTAGCACTGCTGCCTCACGGCGCCGAGGTCCCAGGTTCGATCCCGGCTCTGGGTCACTGCCCACGTGGAGTTTGCACATTCTCCCCGTGTCTGCGTGGGTTTCCCCCCCACAACCCAAAGATGTGCAGGTTAGGTGGATTGGCCGCGCTAAATTGCCCCTTAATTGGAAAAACTGAATTGGGTACTCTGAAAAAAATAAAAAGTAGCTTTATAAAAAGTAATTTGGATTATTTCCTCCTCAAGTCCAGGGATCTTAGCACTGGAGAGAGAGAAAATATAAAATATTTTAGCGTTTTGTCTCCAGAACCACCAAACCAGCATTAGATGCTGGCAGAGTTTATACAGCAATAATCTCTAGTCTCTCTTATCAAGTAAAAGAATCTGATTTTTTTATAAATACACTTTTAAGTACCCAATTCCTTTTTTGCCCCAATTAGGGGGCAATTTAGCGTGGCCAATTCACCTACGCTACACATCTTTTTGGGTTGTGTGGGGGGGCGAGACCCACGCAGGCACGGGAGAATGTGCAAGCTCCACGCGGAGAGTGACCCGGGGACGGGGTGGAACCCAAGTCCTCGGCGCCGTGAGGCAGCAGTGCTAACCACTGGGTCACCCAAAAAAATCTGCTGATGCACATTGGCTCAAGTGATTCAATAAATTAGATAAGAGTGCATTTTTTTCCAATCCTTTCGAGTGATATGAGCATCGCTGGAAAATCCAGCATTTATTGCCCATCCCTAAATGCCCTTGAACGGAGAGGCTCGCTGGGGCATTTCAGCGGGCAATTAAGAGTCAACCACATTGCTGTGGGTCTGGAGTCACACGTAGGCCAGACCGGGTAAGGACGGTCGATTTCCTTCTATAAAGAGGACGTCAGCGATTCAGATGGGCTTCCACAACAATGATTACTGAGCTTTCAGAGTTTGTTAACCGAGTTTAAATTCCACTCGCTGCCACGGTGCCTGTGTCCCCAGACGATTAGCCTGGGCTTCTGGATTCCTAGGCCAGTGACATCGCCACTATGTCGCCAACACGTGATCGGCCAAATGCCACCTTCGGGAAAGCTGGATGAACCCGGAACATGGGTAAGCCAGTCAACCTTTCAAGCCCTTGGGCAGGACGGTGGCGCAGTGGGTTAGCCCTGCTGCCTCACGGCGCCGAGGTCCCAGGTTCGATCCCGGCTCTGGGTCGCTGTCCGTGTGGAGTTTGCACATTCTCCCCGTGTTTGCGTGGGTTCCGCCCCCACAACCCAAAGATGTGCAGGGTAGGTGGATTGGCCACGCCAAATTGCCCCTTAGCTGGAAAAAAATGAGTTGGTACACTAAGTTTATTCAAGCCCGATCTTCCATTCAATCAGACAGAAGTTGAGCGGTG